>NC_092357.1:9725430-10015430 GCF_963676685.1 Mytilus edulis
TTTTTGCATTAATTGCAAGCACTATGACGTTGAAAAAGCTAACCGGAAGTGACCTTTTGCAAACCGGAAGTAGCAAATTTTTGTAATAAATTATTGTAAAAGAATGTAAAACCATATATTTTTGGAATCAGTGTCAAGTAATCTATAGGACAGTACCAAAAGTAACATATTTTGAACCGGAATTAGAAAATTATCTCCCTTATTTATATCTTTTTGTATATAAACCTTATATTTTTGCAATCAGCGTACAAAGTTGTCATTTGACGCTGAAATTGACATTTAAATCCAAATTTTAATATTTTCATATAAAAAAAATCATTACTGGTGGAAAGACCATCAATGGTTCTCTGAACAATTGGTTTTTAATTATTATTATTTTTTTTCTTCCGCCAACTTTTTGTTCCTTCACAATTTTTTTGTTTCGCAAGATGTCGCTTAGATATATGGTATATGATATCGACCAATTAATACGCTTTTGAAACTGACACCGCGTAACCAAAATCTTATCCATGTAAGAGTTATCTCCCCGAACACTGTTTTTCTTGTTATCGCCTAATATTCGCAACCGTATAAGAAACCGACAAATTTATTTTACCAAATTGCTCGTTATATCCTCAGGATGATTTGATTTATTTTGACCGAAGCTATCCGGAGACTCCATATGAGAGTTATTTCCCCTTTTATATTTGATATAAGTGATATGCATTTTTAACTGGAAAACCATAAGTGTTAGAGACCTAGGGTCTTTTGATTTGAGGTCCTTGGTCCAAAAAAATGAAAATGAGGTCAAGGTCAAGGGTCAAGGTCATGATTAATTTTTTGATTTTGGCTTGTTATCTCTTTTTTGCAGAAATCTTATAAGATATCGACAAAATATTTTCACATAATTGTTAGTCTCGACATGTAGTTACACATAAATTTTAGTCGAAAGGGTACGTAAACATTTGTTGCTAGTTTTTCCCCCTTTTATATCTAATATCAGTCGTATGGTAATATAACTCATTAACAATATAAAGTAAAGACCTAGAGTCTTTTGATTTGATGTCCTTGGTTCATGACCTTGAAATTAAGCTCAAGGTCATATGTTAATTTAACGTTCTAGATTTTGACCTTTGCTTTTACCTCATATGTATTCATGTTAAAGCTATTAGACTTTTTGCAAAAGGTTGCAAGCAGTATGACGTTGAAAAAGCTAACCGGAAGTGACCTTTTGTAAACCGGAAGTAACTAATTTTTGTAACAAATTATTGTTTAGGTATGTAAAACCTTATATTTTTGGAATCAGCGTACAATAAGTTGTTATTTGACGATGAAATTGACATTTAAAACCAAATTTTAATATTTTCATATAAAAAAAAAATCATTACTGGTGGAAAGACCATCAATGGTTCTCTGAACAATTGGTTTTTAATTAAATCTATGTTTGTGTTGTATCACTATATTTCATTTATATATCTATATCTTATTGGTGAAATAAGGGAATGATAACATTTGTATAAATGATAATTTTAAAATACATTGATATCAGCTTTATTTACAGCATTTTCACAATGAGCTCAGAAGAAAGAAGAAACCAGCTTGGCCAGGTAAAACAAATATCTAGTGGGGTTTGAAAGTAATATATAATATATTTGTACAGGTATATGAATTAGTAAAAAAAACACAAATAGGTAATGTTAAATATGCACAATTCAACTGAATGTTTGTGGTATACATAAATATATCGACTTTTTTATGAAGTTACCTTTGTTTTAACCTTTTTAAGCTTACAAGTCGGTACGGTATTCGTAATTGACGGGTCCTTAATATTGTAAACGCGATCATTAATTACTAAGAACACTGGTAAAATGTAAGACATACGTCATATATTACATGAGTGAGTATCTTGCGCTAACTTTAAAACTGAAAAACAACAATGCATTTCAAGTACTGTGGATTCATTGATATTCGTTGGATACCAATTTTCGTGGATTTCGTGGGTACAGGAGAACCACAAATTTAGATGTCCAACGAATAACATATTTTCTAAAGGAATGAATGCAGACGAATAGGGAAGTGTTCCTCAATCCACGGAAATTAGTATCCACGAAATAAATGAATCTTCAGTATGCGAAATGCATGTAAGAACACTCTATACATGTGTTGCGTTTAAATGAGATTTCTCAGATGAAACATTGATGTAAAAACAGACTTTTATAGACGATGGAAATTGGAACAACACTGTCAAATAGGTGTATATTATGTATTTGCATTATTAATGATTGAAGATGATGGTAGAAGTAATCAGTATGTCGATATCAAACATGTGGAACGCCTCTTCCTTTTGTGATATGCGTTCTCATTAAAATGTTGATAAATAATTTGTATCTTGTGATACAGGAACTTATACTTGCTGCTTTGCATGGAGACAAGGAGACCGTACAACAGTGCTTACAACGAGGAGCAACTATAAATTATCAAAACTTGGTGAGTTTTAAGAATATTATAAACATTTCACATTTCATATATTTGCATTCATACTTCATTATGGAATAAAACTTCTAGTATACAGTGTTTCATAGTAAATATGACATCATTGTCTGTTTTTAAGGACGCGGAAATAATGTTATTGTGAAATTTAAAGCTTTATAGAAAAAACATATTTCACAATGTTTTGATAGTTTGGTAAAACTGTGTGTACATGTCAGAATGCCAACACTGATATGTAATTACTAACTTGTAAGATTTTTCTTGTGAATCCTCAATCAAATTATCTCCATATTTAAGATTTGAAATTTACTTTTTTCGCCCTTTAGGTATAGACGGACTATCCGTTTCCTCTTTTTTTTATGAAAAAAGGTGTTGGTGATTTGTTTTATTTTCTATTGTTGATTTACTTTTTGGCTTTAATAAACTGTGTTTCTGTTTCATGCCTCAATTTTCTTAATCGATTAACAAGATTTTAACAGTTATCACAAATTGTCACCTTATTATTATAATCAAGTTAAAAAGTTTAATCGACCATGGTGTTAATATAAATTTACAGAATGAGGTAAATGGATGATAAATGACATTGATTTCACCAATCATATGTCAATGTTTGATATGTTATGATCAATACTGATTTGACTGCACTGGGGTGTCTGATTTTTTATCCATAGATTTTTTATAATTATTCAGGAAAACTTATAAGTGATATATACTTTGAAATTATCAAATAAAAAAGTGGGGTCACCAGTGTTTAAAGCTAAAAATTTTGATTTGAAAATTTAAGGCAAAATGGACATTTTGACACACATTTCGTATAGACATGAAGGAACAAACGTTATGTGATACATTATTTGAATCAAAAGTTGCATTTCTAATCCATAGAATTTTCTTATTTTGTGTTTTTGAATTCTCCAAACATTAATTTAAAAGTTAAGATAAAAAAAACGATAGGTTACCGTCCATATGAGAAAGAAAGAAGCTAATTTTGAAAAGGAAATAGATAAAAAAGGGAGTTTACTTTAAATTCATGAATTGAATACATTTGAATTTTTTTTTTTCTTGTTCAGATTTTAATTTGTTTCATTGTTATACAGATTAAAATGAAGTGTGTTAAGTACGTTTAAAATCAATGGAGGGTAGGTTATGTGCTATAAGGACTGCAGTGTGACTTTTCCTCTGAACCCAACGTCAATAATTGATATTTTGTTCATGTGAAGCTAGAACTTGCATTGTATTTTTATAAAAATAATGTTTTTTGATAATTGTCCTTTTACGGGGAAATGTGGACGCATTGTCAAAACCGAAGACAACTATCTTACTCCAGATTGTGTAATGCCATTTACAGGTGCAATTTGTGGGTAATTCCAGGTTTTACAGTGCACTTATCCAGTTTCTTATACAATTAGTACAGGAATTCCGAACATTCTTTATCGCACTTTCAACAACATTAAAAAGAGGGACTTAAGATCCATATTGAATAGAAAGTATCGAAATGGAAAAAATGATAATCTTCTGTGACAAGTTTATTTCTTGAGTAACTGCAACAAACTTTAGTACACTGGATAAGTTTTGATAAGCATCCTTCAGTTAGCACTTTTTTGTAGCTATTGTCTGCAAACTGGAAAATCCCCCTTTTTATGAATAAAATCTCATAACTCGGAAACGTAAAATCTAAAATTCATAAAAATATAAAGGGAGCGTTAGTTAATAAATATAAACAGTTCTACAAAGTTGCAAGAAAACAGCTCAAAGCATTTTGGAACTATTGTACAAAAACTGGAAAATCACAATTATTTAATGAACAAAACCCCATAACTTAGAAACCTAAAATCTAAAATTTATAAAAATGGAAAGGGAGCTCACGTCGATATTTTTGTTTCAATATGAAAGGAAGAAGTGGTATGATAATTGATTGCTCATGTGACACAGCAACAACAGACAACCACTGAATTACAGGTTCATGACTTCGGACAGGAACATACAGAATGTGATGGGGTTAATGTTTGAAGGTGCCAACCCTTCCCAAAACCTGAGACAGTGGTGTAATGGAACAACATGTGGGAAGGCTTTTATCAATTTGTATTATTCTTAATCTACCAAAAAGTAGATTATCACAGAAAAATGTGGAAAATGATTAGAAAGAATAGTCAGGATCCTTGTCTAACAATCTTTATGAAGCACGAACAGTTTTACGAGATTTGTATGTACATTAAAGTAAGTCATAAAATTAAAGATTTCAGTAGATTAGCATTTAACAATATCTTACAGTAACTGCTGTATTTCATATTGTATCTTTCTTTTCTACTGTCAATGACTGTAGGTCAGTTAGTGGTTCAACGACATGCCTATTGAGACCAAAATAACATGCAATAGAAATAAGCAAATTGTAATAACTACTGATGCAGTATGCATTTTTTAAATGTAAATTAAATGTATGTTCTAGGGCCTAAATTGACCTGCAGTATTTCAAGTGTTTTTTGGCATGAGACTTTTTAATACTAAACTATTACATGTAATATACTAGACTATTTGTAATTTCCTTTCTATTTAAAGTACATTTTGTACATGTGGGCGGATTATGTATTTAACAAAAGCACTTAACGAAAGTAATAAATATTCATACAAGCACCCCCCTCCCAACTAGGGCCTAAATTGATCCTGCAGTATTTCAAGTGTTTTTCGGCATAATACTTTTTAATACTATTAAACTATTGAACGTAATATACTATGCTATTTGTAATTTCCTTTCTATATAAAGTACATTTTGTACATGTGGAAGGATTATGTATTTAACAAAAGCACTTAACGAAAGTATTACATTTTCATACAAGCCGCCCTAACCCCCGCCCACCCCCAACCCCCAAACACCTGACATGTCTGGTACATCAACCAAGTATTATATTGCTTGAATAACATGACGCATTTAATATTAGGGCATTTAATATATATTTAATATTTAAATGTTGAAAGCCCCAAAAAACTGTTGATGATTAAAATTCTTCAGTTTCAAAGTTTAATATAAAAGTAGTCATTTTGTGTATAATATATATCGTAATGCCCTGGTACACAGGCTTTTAATTTAGTAAGCTCTGGTCACACTTAGTTACTAAGTATTTTAATTCCGTTAAGTCCTACTATCCTACTAGATAGGAACATAGTTATTATTTAAAATTTTACTTTGTTTACAAATATAGACTCTATTGTGAACTTTATATAGCTTGCCATTTTTGTTTATACAACTTTAAAAAATACGCCTTACAGATGAAGTATATTTTGTATTTAAAGAGGTTGAAATTACATGTACACTGTAAAATGAACTTTTGGTCATGAATGGACAAGCTAGAAAAAGAATTTAACAACCACTCTACATGCAATGTACATGTAGGTGCAATTAATAAAAGTTTTCATATATTTTCTGTAACAATGTTAAAGAAATGCACTTGGTACGAAATAAATGTGCTGATCAGTTAACAGCAATATGAGGAACAGAGGCCTAATAAGCTTTAAAAAAAAATTATGACAAGACCGGTTTTGCTGTTAGGTAGTAACAGTTTTGTTTTTCTCACATGAAGGTTCTGTAGGATGAAATACTTTATAGGAGGATAAGGAAAAGTTTTAAAGAACAGAGAATAATAATAAATGCATTGTATATGCACGATACATTTGAAAATAAAGAAAATAGACATAACAATGGAGAATAATGGGGTGTCAAATTATAAGAAAGAAAGAAATAAAGAAAAAAAGTTTAATAGAGATAAATGGTACAACGAACTAGATAAGAAAGAAATGAAGGACACTCCATCCAGACCATCATGCATCAGTAAGAAAACTAGTTTTATGAAATGATTCATTTTTTAAAAATAATTTAAACAGTCTAGACAGGAAGTGTTATAAATTTTAAGTGTGCATGCTAAACACATTCACCAGCATTCGCATTCACATATTTTAGGTTTTACTACCATAAAATTGTGTTTGCATATATTTAATAGTCCGATAGTACTTTAACGTCAAACGGCTGTTTTGTCAGATAAGCTGGGGGCGTCCCACATCTCAGAGTAATCTCGGACTAATATTATATCAATCTTCTTATTTCATGACTTTTTTCTCTTAGAAACCTAAATGGTCCGACCCCTACGCAGATGACCTATACACACCTGAACTCTTAGGTCCACAAATTTTCAAATCAATTACATGAATGAAAGAAGTACCAAGAGCTATTCCTATGCACTGCCTATGTTTTCATGTATATTTCAGTCTTAAAAAGAGGGAGGGATTGTTTTGTTGTTCGCCACGAATATTGTTTTGAAATTACTTCCGCTAATTTTAAGCGTACAAATTATTTTCAAGGGTCGTGAATCGTTCTTTGGGCATTCATATTATATTCATTAGTACTTACTTACAATGTATCAGTTTTCCCTCTTTTTGTTATTTGTTTACATCCATCTTTTGCATATTTGACGGACATTTTATAACGCTAGACAAGGGTGAAACTACTTAAAAAACTACCAAAATGAAGATCGATATCTCTAATTTCGATCTGCATTACAGAATTCATGAAAAGCAGTTCACGTGTTCGATTATTATGAGTTATTCTCTCTTCAGTGTTCTCCGACGTCAAGAACATGCTCCATATTTTTGGAACGGAAGAACTATTTCGACAATGAAAATTGTTGCAATAACCTTTAATAAGTTTTGAAATTGCAGTTGATAGTAATTTAACTGATTCTAAGTGTATTTAAATAAAAGCAAAAAAAACAATAATGATCAAATTGTATTGTTATGGCAAATTACGACAATGTACATGACGTATGATAGCAATGCGCAACGTTATGCGCAGACGGCGCGAACATTTAAACACCCAATCTACCTGAATGTGCCTTTCAGCAATTATTGTCTCTTCAGTTATACTGTAGGTCAAAATGTACAATCACAATACAATACAAACCAGATAACAAATAAGTCAAAAATGCCTTTGAAAATAGTGGGATTATTACTTTTAGATTGTCTAAAACTCGTTGGATGAATTACATGTATATATTGGTGATTTTGAATCTGTTCAAAGTTTTGATTTTTCTACCCTATATACCACTTTGCCTTTTATGCGTATTCGGAATATTTCACATTCCTAATTAATTGGGCATTTGAAAAGTCAGAATACCAATACAAATGTTTAAACTCTTTAAAGTTTTTTTTAGTTATCAACAAAAAGAACTATGTCAACTAGAAATGCTTTGATACTATATTTGCGCTTGAAATTTTACTTGATAACATTTTTGTTCGCTTTGGAGATTCCTTATATTGTCGTGTTATTGGAATTTTTTATGGGAACTAACTGGGCACCACTTATTGCGGACCTGTGTTTGTATTGTTATGAAAAATCAGAAAAGACCCATCGAAACAACACTTGATAAACAAATTAACAGTACTTTTAGATATTTTGATGATATATTGGTTCTTAAAAATGACGACTTCAGTATGCATACTAAAAAAATTTATCCTTTTGAACTTACTTTAAATAAAGCTTATACTAACAATGACCACTGCACTTTCCTCGGTCTTGATATCTATATTATTAACGAGAAGCTTAATACAAAAGAATATGATCAAAAAGATGATTTTTCATTTCATATCGTTAATTATCCATTCTTAGATGTGGACATTCCCTTGTCACCATCTTATGGTGTTTAAATATCTCAACTTGTACGACTCGCTCGTGTATGTAACAACGTACTACATTTTAACAGGGAAACAATAATGTATTACTGAACAATTATTACAGCAGGGTTTTCTATATCACAAACTAGTCAACACATTTAATTTTTTTTTACATCGGTGTAAGGAAATAGTTCGTAAATATAAACACCATGCAGATATCATATACGTTCAGGTATTTCACAACCAATCATTTATGGTAATATTTTTTACAAAGTATTCATCTCAAAAGCTAAAAAAAACCTTTAACAGTCTTATTAACGGGGGATAAAGTTACGATGCCATTGTTAGGTCATTAAAGATTGCATAAGTTGGCTTCAATATTGATTATTTTTTTAGGGTCTTTGCATCGGAATTAAACACATTTATTCAAATACCAGCTGTTGGCATGACACGGATTATGTTCTTCATGTATATGTCATGATGATATAATACCAAACCTCTAACTAAAGGGATTATGCGTGATAGTCATATGACGAAGACATAATATTTGAATCAGTTTAATTGAGGTCTAGAGCTGGCATGTCAGTAACTAATGATAGTATGTTGTTGTTTATGTATTATTACATTCTCCATTTCCATTCTCAAATTTATTTGAATATCTTATAAAACCCGCTACGTTAAAAAAGGAATGAATTGCGTTCAGTCTCACGAAAAGAAAAGTTAACATACGTAAATTCATAGTTGAACTGAAGACATTGAACTTTCTTCACAGATGTTTGACGAATAAACTGAAGGTTTAAAAGCCAAGTGTACTAGCAAAAAGGAAAACAATCATAAAAAACCAAGCCCCAAGTAATTAGCAACATAGGGATTGCCTCTATATATCTATGAATAAACTAAAAAGGAACAGTCAATTTGTGGAAGTTTTATTTCTGCATACACATTTGCAGTAATTTTATCAAAAACAAAAGGCTTGCTATTTTAAAATATTGAATGCAACTCCTGTGACAGATACGTTTCTGTTAGGTAGGTTGTTTTCAGGGGAAATTTGACTGATTGTTTGTAATGACAATTGAAATATATTGTTCTTAATTTGTGACACAATTTACCCATAACAGTCGAACAAGTCGTGATGGCGTCCAGCACATTTTAAAAGGAAAGATTTGAACTTGACGTTTGTTTATACCAATCTCAACATTATACCATGTGTGTATTCTGGCAGTAATCGTGACTTAATATATCAACTGGTCTTATACACATATCTTCAGTGATTGATATAATCTTGCATCCAGTTCATGTTAAGTTATGGACATAGACAACTGTAGAGGAAAGAACCGAATACAAGATAATATCAATACGTTTCAGAAACCAAAATATGGACTACTATGCACAATGCAATGCACAAGAGCCCACTGGTTAAAGTTTGCAGTTGTTTCTTATATAACTACTCAGGAGCTCATAAAATAAAGCTCCAGAATCAACATTATTGCCATCCGCGATATATCATCTTATTTTCACCATTGTAATGAATATTAAGCACAAACATACCTATACACTTGCCCTATTTGACCTTTCCCTTGAAAATCGATAAGGCGAAGGTGTGTTCCATCAACATGATCCCATGGTAATGCTTATGTTTTTCTTATGTTGTCTCGTGCTCATCAACCCATGATGCATACATGTAGTACCAATATTAAAATATGAATATAAAAACAAATCCACATTTTGGTACTTATGGGAGGGAGAGGGGGAACTTATGAAGAACCTCATCAACCCAAACAGGCAATATATATTGCCTGACCAAGCATATCCCTTAAACCAAACACCACTTGGATATTGAAAGAATGAGGATGTATCACATGTACGTCCGCCAAAGATATCAACCAATGAGGTTATACACATATCCGCAGTGATTGATATAATCTTGCATCCGGTTCATGTTAAGTTATGGGCTTAGAAAACTCTATAGTCCATACAGCATATTTGCAGGCCAATCTCAAATTACACCACTAGCAAGGCTTTCTCTTAAGGAATAGTATTCCCAATACTCAAAACATAAATATCTTTAACACTTTTATTATTCCTTAGTTACTTTAAAACACTTCTTAAAATTTCAAGATACATTTACACAGTTCTTTATAAATTGTTCATAATTCAATTAATTTTCATGAATTTGACCACATAGTCTTTTAAAAGTTGAGTTAAGACAATGAACACATTGTCATTATTTAATAACGTCTTCTGCATATGGAAAGCTTGTAAGCAAAAGGACCTCACCTCCAAGTGAAAACTATGCTGGCTTGTCTCTTTCTTTACTGTTGTTGAATCAAACACACTTTTTACTTCCTAATAAGGAACATTGACAATTGTATTTTCACTTGATTCTTCAAAACTCTGCTGAAAATATATTAACCAATAACAGGATGTTTATTGTACTAAAGACAGCATTAGTCACACTTTGAAAAGGAAAAATCCCTTTGCCTATAATCCACGTGGAAAACCACTAGGGAATCAGTGTCCCTCGAACTGTAGAGAAAGAAATTTAAATTAAAAATTTAACAATAAATAAAATTTTAGTATACACTTGTACTAGTATACAAAATCATTCAAAATTATATTTATCAAATGAAACAAAACAAGAAATAGTACAATCATTATTTAATCTGCCAAGACAAAAAAATATGTGACATATTTTAACATATCAATGAAATTATAAACACATCCAATAGTAAACATGAATTTAGAGACAAAATATTAGAATTACTTAATAGGTTCATTTGAACATAATGCTGATTCAATCACATTTTGTTTTACGTATCGTGCCATATTAACATCTTTTGACTTTCTCAACACAGACATACATAATTTAGTGTTATATCCGTATGTTTCCCACAATTATTTTTTTTGTAAATATCTTCAGAAATCAAAACATCACTTCAATATTAAATGCAATTTTTCTCACCATATTTTGATCAGAAAAAGCCTTTCCTTTTAGGTTAGTCGAAATCATCGTGCAATGTCATTTTGCTTCTCCTTCATTTATCAGAGTTAACACCATCTGAAAACAAAAACATTTTATTCAATTTTATGTACAATCAAACCGACCGGTGAACGCGGACCTCAAGGAAGACACCTCAGGATTTAATACACATCACTCCGGTAAACAACAATAATATCAAGTGACATGTCACACAAAACTATTCCACCTTCTCAATATTTCTATTCTTTTCTAACCAAATCTTTAAAAAGCATTTTCTATCAGTAGGTACGATGTAATACTCAATGAAAAGTCCGCAACAATCAAAAGAAACTATTTACGCTATAAACAAGATATTATTCTCCTTTCAATTACTCCAAATTGGCCACAGCCCCAACTTCCAAATATATTCTATATAGCGATAGCACTTTGCCCTGTGTTTACGGCATAACAAATATCTGACCACCTTGTTTAATAATAACTACCGGCCAAGGTTCAAATCCCCCCAAAAAATTTCCACCAAGGTCAAACATTACCATCTAGTTCTATCAAAAAGCCGCCAAGGCGAATATAAATGACCATGAAGGTTTTGACGCCCAAAAGGCTATTATTTTTAATTTAATACTGCCATCAAGGCAAATGTAAAAAAATATAAAAATGACCACCTACATGTAGGTTTATTGCCACCAAAGCATACATAAATGAACACCTAGGTCTATTGACACCAAGGCATATATAAATGACCACCTAGGTATATTGTCACCAAGGCATATATTAATGTCCACCAAGGTTTTAAAGCCACCAAGGCTATATTGCCTCAAAGGCAGATGTAAGTAAAAGTAAAAAAATATAGTCACTTTGCCGACAACATGTGGCGCACGACCTTCCCACAATTGGATATTGAAAGAATGAGGATGTATCACATGTACTTCCGTCAAAGATATCACCCAATGAGGTTATATCAAATTACACCTTTCTAATTCTGAGAAAAATAAGGATAAAATTATGTCAGATTTTGAAATATTTATCGAATGTCCGGACTTTTTGATAATATTTGTCTGCATCACAGGGTACACTATTTTGTTCTATATCCCTCACTTGTCTTGTTACCTATAAATTCGATACCTCATATCAGGTAAATTACAAAATTTCAATCAGATCATAGGTTCCTTTTCTTACTATTTTTGAATTGAATTATTCCAATGTTGAATATGAGGTAGAATCAGTGACTGTCTTTTCTTAAATGAATACCTTGAACAGCACTCCATAAGATATCACTATTTTTTTTCCCTACGATTCATGACTTAAATAATTCCAATGTTGAATATCAGGCAGTATCAGTGAATGTGTCTAAAAAAAAATGAAAAGGATTGCTCTCAGCTATCACTTTTTTTGGCGAACATTCTTACTTTTAGATTGATACTTTTCTGATGCATTTTATCTGGTTTGATATTGTTAAAATTGTATATACATTTAGTACTGGCAAGACTGATTAATATTGACTAATATGTCTAGATTATATGCTCCTGTTGATTCCTCATTAAATTAATATCCATATTTGGAATTTAATATTCACTTTTTATCGCCATTTCGGTGTATAAGAATACCCATTACTTTTGTTCAATCAGATGATAGGTTCCTTTTTTTACTATTTTTGAATTGAATTATTCCAATGTTGAATATGAGGTAGAATCAGTGACTGTCTTTTCTTAAACAAATGAATACCTTGAACAGCACTCCATAAGATATCACTATTTTTGGTGTACATTGTTTCCTTTTAATAAATGCTTTTCTGATATATTTTATCTGGTTCGATATTGTTAAAATTGTGTATACATTTCGTACTGGAAAGACTGACTGATATTTACTATCTTTTATCTTTGCATACGAGGTTTTAGCAATTTAACTAAAAGGCAAGTTATTTTAAGTTATTGGTTGCAACTCTTGTATCAATTGAAATATATACGTCGTTATTTGTGACACAATGTACACACCAGGGTCCAACAAGTCACGACAGCGTCCAAAACATTGTTAAAGGTAATATTTTAACATTCCCTTTTCGTTTATGCAAACCTCAAAATTATACTATGTGTATATTCTGGCAGTAATGATGACATAAAATATCAACTCATATCCAAATTTTGGTCTTTTACTTACCTATGAATTCATTACTTCATGAAATTTTATTTACACTGCTTATTATTTCTTTGTACAGTATGGTAGTACTGCACTTCACCTGGCTGCATGGAACGGGCAAACTGAAATCGTTAGATTGCTAATCGACCGTGGTATTGACATAAATTTAACGAAACATGTAAGTGGATAATTAGTCACATTGATTACACAAATCATATGGCCCTGTTTTATATATCAATAATTATTCTACTGCATTTAATATGCATTTGTGAAATTAGTGTGTCTTCAAAAATGCTAGATGTCAAAATGTGCAATTTCAATTTGATACAAACTTTGACAATTTGTAAAACTGTATACCTTCGAATCGGAAATAATTGCGTCTTTTTCACGAAAAGAAAATTAAACATACTCAACGTCTGAGTTCAAATGAAGACATTACATTTTTGTCGTAGATATTTGACGAACAAACTTCAGGTTTAAAAGACGTGTGTCCAAGCAAATAAGTCAAATCATAAAAATACCGCACTCCAAGGAATAAGCAATCTAAGGATTGGTCCTAGATATCTGTGATGGCGTACTTTATGAAATAACTAAAAAATATCAGTCAATCTGTGATTTTTATTCTTTGCATACAAATTTGAGCAATTTAACCTAACGAAAGGGTTAGTTGTTTTTGGTTATTGTATTCTCGACTCCTGTAACTATTTCATGTAAGTTGTTTTTAGGTAAGTAATAATCGGGATTTATTTGTGTTGTTTTTGTTGACAATTGCAATATATTCGTCGTCACGTGTGACACAATTTACATACAACGGTCCAACAAATTGTTACGGCATCCAAAACATTTCGTTTGTTTATGCAAACCTAGAAATTATACCATGTGTATCATTTGTATATTTTGGCATTATTCGTGACATAAACTGCAGTCTTATATCAAATTGTTACGTTTAGATAAATGCTGTTCTGATCTATTTATCATTTTTAAATCCATGACAACATTTGAAAATGTTAATATTGCAAAATGTCTCAAGTTTTGAGAATGTTAAATGGTATAGATTGTGGAACGGGTGTAGTTTCATTAATTATTAGTTAACTGTTGAACAACAATTAGAATAAAACATACTTTCGTGTTTCCCATCTTTATTTTATATTGTTTTTATATATCTTGGTTTTATTACACACATGCAGTTTCTGTCTGTTACCTAAATTGTCTCAATCAATTAACGGTATTAAAAAATCGAAAAATAAATTCGCCTTTTTATGATCAAGTGAAAAAACGAATGACATTATTGTCCAATATAGTTATTTGATTATTATGTCGTCATTCGTGTCAACTTTCAACAATGAATGCGACATAACATTGTCTTAAGTGAGTTGATGATATCAGCTGCGTCCTCGATCATTAACTATTATGTTAGCATTGATATAAGTCTCTTCATACAAAATAGTAGTACTGTACGCCATTATATTGCATTGGACGGACAAACTGAAATTTCAAGGTTGCTAATCGACGATAGTATTAATCTTAATTTACATATTTACGTACAATCAGAAACATTGAGAAAGGAACATTTTGTAAACCTACTGATTTGACTTATCTCTTTTAAAATAGTGATGATTTGTTTCCTATCTTTAATTTTATAATTGAATTATTTGTAACTGTTAAGATACTCTGTGTCTGTTTCTTGCTTAAATTTTTGTTTTCAATCGATTAACGAGATTTGAACATCTAACACAAATTGTCACCTTTTTATTATTATCAAGTGAACATTTGATAACAATTATTTCCCGATATAGTTCTTTGATTATAAAGGATCGACGTGCCACGATTAATGCGACAATAAGTTGCCATGTGTAAGATTATATATCAAATATAAATATCAAATGTTATGATAACACTGATTAGTGTTTCTTTGTACAGGATGGTAATACTGCACTTCACAAGGCTGTAGTGTACGGGCAAACGGAAAGCGTAAGGTTGCTAATTGACCGTGGTATTAATGTAGATTTACAGAATAAGGTAAGTGGATGATTATTTACATTGATCTCACCAATACTTATTTAACTGCATTGAATATGATTACGGATATTAATGTCTCTTCAATAATGAGGGATGTCAAAATGTACAATCACAATTTGATACAAACTTTGGCAATTTGTAAAACCGTATACGTTCAAATTGGAAATAATCGTGTTTTTTCTCACGAAAAGACAATAATGGCGTATCTTATGAAAAAACTAAAAAATATATCAGTCAATCTGTGATTTTTATTCTTTGCATATACATTTGAGCAATTTAACCCAAACGAAAAGGCTACCTATTTCAGGTTAGTGTATGCAACTCCTGTAAATCATAAGTTTTTGTTAGGATGGTAGTATTCGGAAGATATAGGACGGCTTGTTTGTGTTGTTTATGTTGACAGATGAAATATAATTTTCTTCACTTGTGACAATTTACACACAACGGTCTAACAAATCGTTACGGCGTCCAAAACATTTTTAAAGGATGTTTTTCAACTTTTCGTTTGTTTATGCAAACCTAGAAATTATTACATGTGTAGCATGTGTATATTTCGGCATTATTCGTGACATAAAATGCTTCTTATATCAAATTATTACGTTTAGATAATTGCTGTTCTGATATATTTACCATTTTTTAATCCATGACAACATTTAAAAGTGTTAATAATGCAAACTGGCACGTAACCGTCACAGTTGCATTATATTTGAAATTATCCGTTTATATGTTTTGAGAACGTTAATTGGTCCAGATTATGGAACAGATGTAGTTTTATTAATAAGTTCACTGTTGAACAACAATTTGAATAAAACCTACTTTATTGTTTCCATCTTTATTTTATATTTTTTTTTTATATATCTTGGTTTTATTACCACAGTTTCTGTCTGTTGGCTTAATTGTCTCAATCGATTAACAGTATTTGAAAATCGAAAAATAAATTCGCACTTTTATGATGAGCAAGTAAAAAAACGAATGAAATTATTGTCCAATATAGTTATTTGATTATTATGTCGTCATTCGTGTCAACTTTCAACAATGAATGCGATATTACATTGTCTCAAGTTAGTTGATGATATCAGCTGCGTCCTTGATCATTAACTAATATGTTAGCATTGATATACGTCTCTTTATACAAAATAGTAGTACTGCACGCCACGATGTTGCATTGGACGGACAAACTGAAATGTTAAGGTTGCTAATCGGCGGTGGTATTAATCTTAATTGACATATTTATGTACAATCCGAAACATTGCAGAAAGAAACATTTTGTAAACCGATTGATATGACTTATCTCTTTTAAAATAATGATGATTTGTTTCCTATCTTTAATTTTATAATTCAATTATTTGTAACTGTTAAGATACTCTGTGTCTGTTTCTTGCTTAAATTTTTTTTCAATCTATTAACGAGATTTGAACATCTAACACAAATTGTCACCTTTTTATTATTATCAAGTGAACATTTGATAACAATTATTTCCCGATATAGTTCTTTGATTAATACATCGGCTAAAGGGCCGACGTGCCACGATAAGTGCGACAATACGTTGCCATGTGTAAGTTTATATATCAAATATGAATATCAAATGTTATGTTAACACTTATTAGTGTTCCTTTGTACAGAATGGTACTACTGCACTTCACGAGGCTGCAAGGAACGGGCAAACTGCAACCGTAAGGTTGCTAATCGACCGTGGTATTAATATAAATTTACAGGATAAGGTAAGTGGATGATTAATCACATTGATTTCACCAGGTCATATGTCAATGTTTGATATGACATGACCTATACTCATTTAACTACATTTGATATGCATTTCGGAAATTAATGTCTCTTCAATAATGCTGGATGTCAAAATGTACAATCACAATCTGATACAAACTTTGACAATCTTGTAAAACTGTATCCGTTCGACAAAAGGAATTAACTGGGTATTTTCTCACGAAAAAAAAAAATAACATACCTAACTTCTTACTGGTAATGAAGAAATTAAATTTCGTCGCAGTTTTTTGACGAAAACTGAAGGCAATAAACCACGTGTCCTAGCTATGATAGAATATTTTTTATAATAACTAAAACGTTTCAGTAAATCTTTGAATTTTTTATCTTTGCATATGAGTATTTAGCAATTTAACCAGACTTTAAAGGCAAGTTATTTTAAGTTATTGTATGCAACTCTTGTATCCATTGAAAGATATACGTCTTTATATGTGACACAATGTACACAAGGGTCCAACGATTCGTGACGGCGACCAGATCATTTTGAAAGGTAAGATGTCAACATTCCGTCTGTTTATGCCAACCTCAAAATTATACTATGTGTATGTTCTGGCAGTAATCATGACATAAAATATCAACTCATATCCAAATTTTGGTCTTTTGGTTACCTATGAATTCAATACCTCATATAAGTTAATTTACAAAATTTCAATTAAATCAAAGGTTCCTTTTCCTACGATTTTTGACTTAAATAATTTCAATGTTGAATATTAAGCAGTATCAGTGACTGTGTCTAAAAAAAGATTGGAAAGGATTTCTATGAGCTATCACTCTTTTTGGCGTACATTCTTACTTTTAGATCGATACTTGTCCGATGTTTTTTATCTGGTTTGATATTGTTAAAATTGTATATACATTTCGTACTGGCAAGATTGACTAATATTTACTAATATGTCTAGATTATATGCTCCTGTTGATTCCTCGTTAAATTAATCTCTATATTTTGAATTTAGTATTCACTTTTTATCCCATTTTGGTGGGTGTATAAGAATACCCTTTCCTTTTTTTCTTTTGGTAAGTGGTGATGATTTGTTTTCTATCTTTATTTTAAATTGTTGATTTCTTTTTTGTTTTTCAGATACTATGTTTCTGTTTCTTGCCTTAATTTTTGTTAATCGATTAACGAGATTTTAACATCTATCACAAATTGTCATCTCACTATTATCATCAAGTGAAAATGTTATAGCAATTATCATCATTTTTATTTGATTATTATATCGGCTACACTATTTAGTCATGATTAGTTTATATATCAGCTGCAATCTTTAGCATTCAATGTTATGTAAACACTGCTCAGTATTTCTTTGTACAGGATGGTAGTACTGCACTTCACCATGCTGCATCGAGAGGGCAAACTGAAATCGTTAGATTGCAAATCGACCATGGTATTGATATAAATTTACCGAAAAAAGTAAGTGGAAGATTAATCACATTGATTACACCAATGATAAGTCAATGTTTAATATGACACTATCAATACTAATTTCAACTGCATTTAATATGCATTTTTTAAATTAGTGTCTCTTCAAAAATGCTTGATGTTAAAATGTACAATCACAATTTGATACAAACTATGACAATTTGTAAACCGTATACGTTCAAAACGAAAACAATTGCGTCTTTTCTCTTGAAAAGAAAATTAAATATACTCAACTTCTTAGTTCAATTGAAAAAAATAAATTTTGTCGCACATATTTGACAAATAAACTTCAGGTTTAAAATACATGTGTCCTAGCAAATAAGTAAAATCATAAAAAAAAAACGCACTCCAAGGAATAAGCAACATAAGGATTGCTTCTTAATATCTATGATGGCGAATTTTATGAAATAACTAAAAAAATATCAGTCAATCTGTGATTTGTATTCTTTGAATACAAATTTTAGCAATTTTGTCTAAACTAAAGAGCTAGTTATTTAAGTTATTGTATGCAACTCCTGTAACTAATACGTTGTTCTTAGGTAGGTAATATTCGGGAGATATAGGACCTGTATCCGTTCGACAAAAGGAATTAACTGGGTATTTTCTCACGAAAAAAAAAAATAACATACCTAACTTCTTACTGGTAATGAAGAAATTAAATTTCGTCGCAGTTTTTTGACGAAAACTGAAGGCAATAAACCACGTGTCCTAGCTATGATAGAATATTTTTTATAATAACTAAAACGTTTCAGTAAATCTTTGAATTTTTTATCTTTGCATATGAGTATTTAGCAATTTAACCAGACTTTAAAGGCAAGTTATTTTAAGTTATTGTATGCAACTCTTGTATCCATTGAAAGATATACGTCTTTATATGTGACACAATGTACACAAGGGTCCAACGATTCGTGACGGCGACCAGATCATTTTGAAAGGTAAGATGTCAACATTCCGTCTGTTTATGCCAACCTCAAAATTATACTATGTGTATGTTCTGGCAGTAATCATGACATAAAATATCAACTCATATCCAAATTTTGGTCTTTTGGTTACCTATGAATTCAATACCTCATATAAGTTAATTTACAAAATTTCAATTAAATCAAAGGTTCCTTTTCCTACGATTTTTGACTTAAATAATTTCAATGTTGAATATTAAGCAGTATCAGTGACTGTGTCTAAAAAAAGATTGGAAAGGATTTCTATGAGCTATCACTCTTTTTGGCGTACATTCTTACTTTTAGATCGATACTTGTCCGATGTTTTTTATCTGGTTTGATATTGTTAAAATTGTATATACATTTCGTACTGGCAAGATTGACTAATATTTACTAATATGTCTAGATTATATGCTCCTGTTGATTCCTCGTTAAATTAATCTCTATATTTTGAATTTAATATTCACTTTTTATCCCATTTTGGTGGGTGTATAAGAATACCCTTTCCTTTTTTTCTTTTGGTAAGTGGTGATGATTTGTTTTCTATCTTTATTTTAAATTGTTGATTTCTTTTTTGTTTTTCAGATACTCTGTTTCTGTTTCTTGCCTTAATTTTTGTTAATCGATTAACGAGATTTTAACATCTATCACAAATTGTCATCTCACTATTATCATCAAGTGAAAATGTTATAGCAATTATCATCATTTTTATTTGATTATTATATCGGCTACACTATTTAGTCATGATTAGTTTATATATCAGCTGCAATCTTTAGCATTCAATGTTATGTAAACACTGCTCAGTATTTCTTTGTACAGGATGGTAGTACTGCACTTCACCATGCTGCATCGAGAGGGCAAACTGAAATCGTTAGATTGCTAATCGACCATGGTATTGATATAAATTTACCGAAAAAAGTAAGTGGAAGATTAATCACATTGATTACACCAATGATAAGTCAATGTTTAATATGACACTATCAATACTAATTTCAACTGCATTTAATATGCATTTTTTAAATTAGTGTCTCTTCAAAAATGCTTGATGTTAAAATGTACAATCACAATTTGATACAAACTTTGACAATTTGTAAAACCGTATACGTTCAAAACGAAAACAATTGCGTCTTTTCTCTTGAAAAGAAAATTAAATATACTCAACTTCTTAGTTCAATTGAAAAAAATAAATTTTGTCGCACATATTTGACAAATAAACTTCAGGTTTAAAATACATGTGTCCTAGCAAATAAGTAAAATCATAAAAAAAAAACGCACTCCAAGGAATAAGCAACATAAGGATTGCTTCTTAATATCTATGATGGCGAATTTTATGAAATAACTAAAAAAATATCAGTCAATCTGTGATTTGTATTCTTTGAATACAAATTTTAGCAATTTTGTCTAAACTAAAGAGCTAGTTATTTAAGTTATTGTATGCAACTCCTGTAACTAATACGTTGTTCTTAGGTAGGTAATATTCGGGAGATATAGGACGGCTTGTTTGTGTTGTTCATGTTGACAATTGAAATATATTCGTCGTCACTTGTGACATAATTTACACACACCGGTACATGATATCGTTACGGCGTCCAGAACATTTTTAAAGGAAATATTTTAACTTTTCGTTTGTTTATGCAAACCTAGAAATTATACCATGTGAATATTCCAGCATTATTCGTCACATAAAATATCAACACATATCTAAATTTTGGTTTTCATGCGGTCTTATATCAAATTACACCTATTTAGTCGGAAATCTGAAAAAGAGACTAAATTATGTCAGATTTTGAAAGATTTATCGAATGTCTAGTCTACTTGATAACATTTTTCTTCAACACAGGGTATACTAGTTTACTACACATCCCTCACTTGTCTTGTTACCTATGAATTCAATACCTCATATAAGTTAATTAACCAACATTCAATCAGATCATAGGTTCCTTTTCTTACAATTTTTGACTTGAATAATTCCAATGTTGAATATGAGGTAGAATCAGTGACTGTCTCTAAAAATAATAATATCTTGAACATGATTTCCATAAGCTATCACTCTTCTTGGTGTACATTGTTTCTTGTAAATTAATGCTTTTTCCTATGTATTTCGTCTTGTTTGATGTTGTTAAAATTGTATATACACTTCATACTGGCAAAACTGACTTAGATTTACTAAATATGTCTAGATTATATGCTTCTGATGATTCCTCATTAAATTAATCTCCATATTTGGAAATTAAAATTAACTTTTTATCGCTATTTCGGTGTATAAAATTACCCTTGACCTTTTTTCTGTTGTAATTGGTGATGATTTGTTTATTAAATTATATTTCTATTGTTGATTTACGGTTTGGTTTTCACATTCTCTGTTTCTTGTCTTATTTTTTTCTTAATCAATTATCGAAATTTAAACATCTATCACAAATTGTCACCTTACTATTATCATCAAGTGAAAATGTGATAACAATTATTTTCACTTTTGTTTTTATTATTATGTCTGCTATAGGGTTGACGAGCAACGGTAAATGCGACAATATGTAGTCATGCGTTAGCTTATATATCAGCTGCAATCGTTAGCATTCAGTTGTATGTTTACACTGCTTTGTATTTCTTTTTATAGAATGGTATTACTGCACTTCACATTGCTGTATCGAACGGGAGAACTGAAATCGTTACATTGCTAATCGACCGTGGTATTGACATAAATTTACCGAGAAATGTAAGTGGATAATTGGTCACATTGATTACACAAATCATAAGTCAATGTTTTATATATCAATAATTATTTTACTGCATTTAATATGCATTTGTGAAATTAGTGTCTCTTCAGTAATGCTGGATGTCAAAATGTACAATCACAATTTGATACAAACTTTTGACATTTTGTAAAACTGTGTTCGTTCAAATAGGAATTAATTGCGTTTTTTCTCAATAACAGAAAATTAAACATACTTAACTTCTTAGTTCAAATGAAGAAATTAAATTTTGTCACAAATATTTGACGAATAAACTTAAGGTTTAAAGACATGTATCCTAGCAAATAAGTGAAATCATAAAAATACCGCGCTCCAGGGAATTAGCAAGATAGGGGTTGCTCCTAGATATCTATGATAGCATATTTTATAAAATATCTAAAAAAAATATCAGTCAATCTGTATTTTTTTTTCTTTGCATACAAATTTTAGCAATTTAATCCAAACTAAAAGGCTAGTTATTTTAAGTTATTGTATGCAACTCCTGTAACTAATAAGTTGTTCTTAGGTAGGTAGTATTCGGGGGATATAGGACGGCTTGTTTATGTTGTTCATGTTGACAATTGAAATATATTCGTCGTCACTTGTGACATAATTTACACACAACAGTACAAGAAATCCTTATGGCGTCCAGAACATACATTGCCTTAATTTTTCTTAATCAACATTGAGATTTAACGTCAATCACAAATTGTCACCTTATTATCATTATCAAGTAAAAAAATGATTACAGTTATCATTTTTATTTGATTATTATATCGGCTGCAGGGTCGAAAAGTTACAATAAATGCGACAATATGCTGTCATGCGTTAGTGTATATATCAGCTGCATTCGCTAGCATTCAATTGTATGTTAACACTGTTTAGTATTTCTTTGTACAGGATGGAAGTACTGCACTTCATAATGCTGCATGGAGAGGGCAAACTGAAATCTTTGGATTGCTTATCGACCGTGGTATTAATATAAATTTACAGAATGAGGTAAGTGGATGATTATTCACATTGCTTTCACCAATTCAAAATTGTAGCTGCTTTTGTTGGATTGTCAACCATAATAAATAATGAAGTGTCATCTGCGAATAGCTTTATTTGGGCTTGAATGTCTTCTACAATATCGTTTATAAATATCAAAAAAAGGAAAGGGCCTAGAATGGACCCGTGTGGGACGCCAGTATTAACAGGTAACCATTCGGAACTTGAACCGTTTATAACCACCTGCTGGACTCTATTTGTAGATTATTTTCAAACCACCTTAGTAAAAAACCCGATAAGCCCGCTTGTTGAAGTTTAAATAGCAGTCCCTTATGCCAGACTCGATCAAACGCTTTACTTATATTACAGACTACTACCATTATTTCTTTACCACTATCTAAACATTCCCAAAATCATTTGAAATGTTAATTAATTGATTTACCACTGAATCCCCCCGTGTAAAGCCTGATTGATTTTTCGTTAAAATATTATTGCGCAAAAAGTGATTGTAAACATGCTTGTATACACATCGATCCATACACTTTGAAATTACACTAAACATGGAAATAGGTCTATAGTTTTTAACGTCATTAGGTTGACTATTTTTATGAACTAGGGTAACATTTGCTCTTTTCCATTGATATGGAAATGTAGACGTGCTTATGGATAAGTTAAATAGCTTTCATAGTTGATAACAATTTGGGACGTATTAAGTCTGGGCCAGAAGCTTTTGTGGGATTAACAATTTTCAATATATCTTCAACTTGAGTAACAGTAAGTTCTATATAACTAATATTATGAAGTTCTTCAGATAACACAGCACTTGAATCATCAATATTTGACTGGGAAGCAAAAAATAGATTAAATTCATTTGCCTTTTCGATTTCATGGTATTAACCATTTATGAAGGTACACTTGCGTCGTTTGTTTTTAATCCGGATATTTGCTTAACCGTTTCCTACAATTAGTAGTGGACGGGTTACTGTTCATGATTTTTTTCATTAAATTGTTGTTATAATCATCCCTTGATTTTCTTATTAAGCTGGTAACTTCATTTCGTATTTGCTTAAATTTTGACCAATCCGATGAGTTATTATATTTTTTGCCTTTCTGTTGATTCTATTTTTTTCCTGATCTTTTTTTAGCATCATTTGTTCTTTCACTAAATAATTCAAAATTTGGTGACTACGTGGAACGCATCTATCACATCGAACTATAGATAAAGGATACTACAGATACAGTTAAGTCGGCTTCATATCTTGACTTACATCTAGAAATTGACAATGAGGGTCGGTTGAAAACAAAACTTTCCGACAAAAGAGATGATTTCAGCTTTCCAATTGTGAACTTTCCATTTCTAAGTAGCAACATTCCAGCAGCACCTGCATACGGGGTATATATCTCCCAATTGATACGATATTCCCGTGCTTGCATTTCCTATCATGATTTTCTTGATAGAGGGTTGCTGCTCACAAGGAAGCTATTACACCAAGAGTTCAAAATGGTGAAATTGAAATGATCCCTTCGTAAATTTTACGGACGCAATCACGAGTTGGTTGACCGTTATGGAATAACCGATTCACAAATGATATCGGATATGTTCCTAACGTCGTAACTACAATCCATTCCCTTCCCTTTCATGAATGTGACCTACATGTACTGAATTAGACTATTTACCGGATTTGTTAGCACATAAGCAACACGACGGGTGCCACATGTGGAGCAGGATCAGCTTACCCTTCCGGAGCACTTGATATCACCCCTTGTTTTTGGTGGGGTTCGTGTTGTTTATTCTTTAGTTTTCTATGTTGTGTCATGTGTACTATTGTTTTTCTATTGATCTTTTTCATTTTTAGCCATGGCGTTGTCAGTTTATTTAGATTTATGAGTTTGACTGTCCCTTTGGTATCTTTCGTCCCTCTTTTGTAAGCCATGGAGGTTCATTTTTACGGACAGTTATTATTCTATTTGGAATACATTTTTCAGTAGCGTCTATAATAGTTTTTGTCATTTCGGTTGTAAATTGTTCAACGTTATTTAAGCTTTTTACGGAATCCCAATTTTTTTCAGATACAATGTTACGATATCTGTCATAATCTCCTCGATCATATAACCACATTTCCGCTTAAAAGTTTTTTGTCGATATTTTGGAAAGTCCAAAAGACTAATTGTAGGGCAGTGAAAACGTATTTAATCTAATAAAGGTGGCCCGACTTCACAGTAAGTTATTATATATGCATCGTTTGTAATCAAAAGATCTAACAATGATGACGACGATTCAGTAAAATGAGTAGGTTCATCTATCATTTGAGTTAGACTACATTGGCTTAACAAAGGTGTAATTTTTTAATTAACAGGGACTAGCTGGTTATCGATAAATCGCCTGTGTCCATTATGAAATTAATAGTATTATCATTAGACGCCATGTCAAGAGAATATTCAAACTTTCCCCAGATATCTGGTCCACTTTTAGGAGGTATATAAAAGTTTCCGAGCAAAGCCTTTTTATCTTTAAAGTAAATATCTAACCATATTGCTTCCAAGCTTTCGCTTTCGAGGTCAATTCGACGTTGAATATGTATACACATGGAAAAAAGTATTGCAACACCAAATTGAAATTGAAATAAAAAAAACACTTTTTATTTTTTTGTGATATAATTTGGTAAAATAGAACAACTTAAACATCATTTAAGTATCACCTGAGCTTAATCAATAAATATCGAATCGATAAGTTTTTATCTGCACATGCAGCTACTGTACCCGTAAACAGCAAAACAGATGTTTTCATCCTCATTGTTTTCAACATTTTAAATAACCAAGTTTTTAAAGTTATGTGATTGACACCTTGTAATGGGTCCTCGACAACTCTAAACTGCAGCAAGATGGCATATTATCAGCATGAGAGAAGCAGGGATGTCTCTGTAACAACTGCACGTATTATTGGTCATCACCATTCCACTATAAGTCGTTTTGAGTTAAAAATAAGGTTCTAAACGATGTTCAAGACCTTCGGAGGTAAAGAATACCCCTTATACCATTTGCTAGGGAAAATCAAGCATAATGAAGGTTGGTCAGAAGGAAACCAATTGCATACAATACAATCCTAAAAAGAGAGTGGTGGGCATACAGGAGCTTTTTAACAAGAACTGTTCGTGATCGACTCATCGCTACTGGTTATCGTGCGATAAGACCATTTCAGAGACCTTTGCTTACAAACAAACACACAGTTTTCCGTATCCAATGTAGTGCAGAGCTCGCTAAAGTTGAAAATAAGCATCGTGGAGGAAGATCCATTGTTCCAATGGAACTCGGTTCATCTTCCTTGGACGGATCGTAGCCCGGATTTGAACCATATGGAGCATATATGGAACACTATTGGGCGGAACGTGCGCGAAAGGACACCCCAGTTCAAACACATCATGAAATAAACAATGCTCTTCATCAGAAATGGTTGCTGCTACCTAAGCAACAAATTAGTCGATTTTTGGCAGGAATCAGAAGACGTTTAGATGCGGTTATCCGTTTGAATGGAGGCTGCGCACAAAGTACTAATTCTTTGGCGTATAACGATCAACCATGATGTGAACAGTCATCTGAAGATTAATTTTGAAATGTCTGACATTGTAAGGTTCGACTACAGTAAAAGTTGTAAAATGCATTTTTTTGTACAAAAAACACTTCATTTTGTTATTAAAATTGTGGTGATATAAATCATTTTTTTTTCAAACATTTTTTGTTCGTTTCAATGCCAATGTTATCATAAACTACAGATGAGTGCGGTCCTAACCTTGACAAAAGTTAACTTAGAGTTAACTTGTTGACTGCTTTTTAAGTTAACTTGAGAATTTTTAAGCAGACCAGCAAGTTAACTTCGTCTACGGTGGACCAGACCTACGGTCCGCTTTTTTATGACTGCTGCAGACCTATCGACGGGTCTGTTCCAGACCAGACCTGTGGACAAGTCTGCTTTTGACCAGTCCTGAGGACAGGTCTGCCCCAGACCAGACCTGTGGACAGGTCTGCTCCTGACCAGATCTGCGGACAGGTCTGCTTCTGACCAGACCTGTGGACAGGTCTGCTTCTGACCAGACCTGTGGACAGGTCTGCTTCTGACCAGACCTGTGGACAAGTCTGCTATTGACCAGACCTGGGGACATGTCTGCTTATGAAATGTTATCGTTTTTGTGACTTTTCATATCAGACTTGAGCTTTATTAAAATATGTATAACCAACATTCGCATTGTTCTTCCCAAGAAGGCCTCTGTTAGCAAATTTCTTTACTCGCTATACTCTATTAGACATTATTAATAACAACACAATTCTTTCTTTTTTTCTTTTTATATATTCTTATAAACATTAGTCAATTACATAGAGCTATCATATTTTTTTAATTGGAAGGCGGATAGAAATTAGGGTTATCCAACGCATCGGAACAACATTCGTATATCATGGGATATCAACATCTTTGTCGACGTTACTTCGTTCCCCGTGTTTTACCTGTCCCTTCATAATTTTTACTTTACGCATTTATACATGCGATGGATATTTCATTGTTATTCTACTTATTTGGATTGGATTTACTATTCTTTTCCCGCAGAATATTCTAACGAAAATTGTACAGTTGTACAGTGTCCGGATATGTACGATGTGGTAAAACTACCAACAATCTCGTCAAATTCGTCAGATTTGTCGAGAGATTTGTGCACATGAATGAAATAGTTGTCACTTGACGTTTAACTGCAAACAAAATCAATCAACCGACATAATAGATTAACAGTATACTATTACCAGAAGAGAACCTCAAATACATTTTTTATCAAAAATCACAAATGAATTCAGACATGTCAGTGTTGGTACATGTACTTGGATGATGCGGCCTAATAGTTTCGTTTTACACACCCTAGTGACTGTTCAATATTATGAATACAGAGATGAAACGCTGACATTCTCAATGTATGCGGAAAAAAAATTGCATTAATTGTTTTCCTTATTGCTTACATTTGCCGTCCTACTAACATGTTCAAAGGAGTGCCAGGAGAAGACATAATTAGGCGCCATCCCAACAGCGGTCATTTATTTTATACATTGAATCCAGACATCAAAAATATGGCTGATTTACTATGTGGATAAATATAAATTTTTAAATTAAAGTGCACATATGCAGGTCAGTTTTTGGTCGATGCAGTCAAATAATTTTGTTGTATAAGTCAGCATGAGGTATCAAATCTACTGAAATTTTGTTACGTATCAATATTTTGAATAAAAGGAGCACATGCTGACATCCAAAATTAATGCGAACAAAAATTTGTTGTTATTATATTGCAATATTACTGTCCATTGTATTATACATTGAATCCTGGCATAAAAAATATATGGCTTATTTACTATGCGGGTATACATATGTACATGGTATATAGATTTACAAATTAAAGTGCACATATGGTCAGTTTTGGTCAATGCGGTCAAATCATTTTGTTGTACAAGTCAGCATGAGGTATCAAAACTACTGAAATTTTGTTACGTATCAACAGATCAATATTTTGAATAAAAGGAGGACATGCTGGCACCCTAAATTTATGCGAACAAAAATTTGTTGTTCATGTTGTTATTGTATTGCAATATAGCTGTCCGTTGTATTATACATTGAATCGTGACATAAAAAAATATGGCTGATTTACTATGCTGGCATATAGATTTACAAATTAGTGTGCACATATGGTCAGTTTTGGTCTTGGTCAATGCGGTCAAATTATTTCATTGTACAAGTCAGCATGAGGTATCAAAACTATTGAAATTTTGTTACGTATCAATATTTTGAATATAAGGAGGACATGCTGGCACCCTAAATTTATGCGAAACAAAAATTTGTTGTTATCAGCTGGTTATTGTATTGCAATATTGCAATCCATTGTATTATACATTGAATCCTGACATAAAAAATATGGCTGAATTACTATGCGGGTATATATGGCATGTATGGTATATACATTTGTAGATTTACAAATTTAAGTGCACATATGGTCAGTTTTGGTGGAAGCGCTCAAAATATTTTGTTGTACAAGTCAGCATGAGGTATCAAAACACTGTAATTTTGATACGTATCAATATTTTGAATAAAGGAGGACATTCTAGCACCCTAAATGTATGGGAACACAAATTTGTTGTTATTTTATTGCAATATTGCTGTCCATTGTATTGTACATTGAATCCTAACACAAAAAATATGGCTGATTTACTATACAGGTATATAACTTTACAAATTAAAGTGTACATATGGTCAGTTTTAGTTGATGCGGTCAAATAATTTTGTTGTACAAGTCAGCATGGTCAGTATGAGGTATCAAAACTACTGAAATTTTGTTACATATCAAAATTTTGAATAAAAGGAGGACATGCTGGCACCCTAAATTTATGCAAACAAAAATTTGAAAAAATTTGCTGATTTAGTATGCTGGTATATAGATTTATGAATAAAAGTGCTCACATGGTCAGTTTTGGTGAACACGGTCAAATAAGTTTGTTGCACAAGTCAGCAAGAGGTATCAAAACTACTGAAATTTTGTTACGTATCAATATTTTGAATTAAAGGAGGACATATGCTGGCACCCTAAATTTATGCGAACAAAAATTTGAAAAAATATGGCTGATTTACTATGCGGGTATATAGATTTATAAAAAAAAAGTGCACACATGGTCAGTTTTGGTCAACACGGTCAAATAATTTTGTTGCACAAGTCAGCAAGAGGTATCAAAACTACTGAAATTTTGTTACGTATCAATATTTTGAATAAAAGGAGGACATATGCTGGCACCCTAAATTTATGCAAACAAAAAATTGTTGTTATTGTATAGCAATATTGTTGTCCATTGTAATATACTGTGACGGGTACCATTTATCAATTGTACTTATAACTATTTTTCTTAAAACTTCAAATGTGTATAATTGTATGCTGTTCAATTCTAAATTTCACTCTACTTATTCAGAGACAAAGATAGAATCAGTGCATTCCCTTTTCAGGATTATTTCTATAATTTTTATTCAGATTCAAATAACTAATAACTGGCAGAATAGGTTATAATGCAGTCATTTTATTATAGAATATTGTATCTACTGTTTACTATGGAATCTGTTATTTACTGTTATGAGACGATCCCCGTATTTATTTACTTTCATTGAACCGAGTGTTGTTTTTACTCGTATGTACATTTTTTGATTGTGTCATGTGAACTTACTTATCTGTACAGTTTCCTCAAGTCATTTCGGTATAGGGAATTACAAGTTTTATGTCAGAACATTTTGTTTAACTACATAACTTGTCGAAATTCGTTGACAGACAAGCACCTGGCTTCCTTTCAGCGCCATCTTCAGTAAACGGTAATGAAGCGTTTTCATTGGTCGAACGATTACGGAAGGTCACGAGTATTTTTAGCTCAATCGAAAGAAATTTTATTATTATATTCTATTTACAGAACGAACATTTTAACAAATATAAAGTCGCTGAGAATGATTTTTGTATATCTATTTAATAAATTTAAACATTTCACAACGGCCGAAGTGAGAAATGCCGCAAATGATTTCCATTGGTTTACTGCCCAATCTTGCAGTTGCGCGGTAGAAAATCGCACAGAAACTGCACGGAAAATGCACAAAACTTGCACAATTTTTAAGTACAAGTATAAAACCCCAAAACGCGAGTCTGACGTCATTCTGGCTAAGACGTTGATAAAATAATAAGGAGATATTCTTTTGAAAGTAAGAATAATAGATTTACTTTACTTTTTGTAAAGTTTTTAACATTTTAAAGTGCACATAATTGTTTAAAAACGATTTACGCAAATATTTTACCAAAATTTCACGGAAAACTTGAGGAATCTAGGAAAATTATGAGAATTTGTCATTGTTTAATAATAATGGTTTAAATTGAATTACAATACATAAACCATAGAATTTACGTATACATATTTTTCTGATGAGAAATTTCGTACGTTAATAACACTTTTTGCCGAATCACTGTCTGAAGTTTTCATGTAACTTAACGGAACAATTTTGACAATACTTATATAGAATTTTCATGTCACTTATAAAGGGTGATTCAGTAAATTTAAGTCTTTTGCACAAATTAAGGGTTCTAATAGGGTTTTCAGACAATGAGATAAACATAGAAATACACATTACTAGTGAAGGAAACTAGTACAAATTTTCCATATATTTGGTTAAAAGACCAAAACAGTTAGTCAATTATTTTGTATAATAATTCAAGACATCATTTTTGTAATCAAATATCTATACATGTATAGTCAGTCAAAACTTTAAAGGAACATTGTTAGTAAAATAGATAATTGTACTTCTTGCCATATTTTGTCATTTTCTTCTGGTCACTTTTGAGACAATCGTTTTTAGCCAAAGGATACTAAAACAATGTCTCAACAAACATTATTGCAATAAAATTATAGTTCTTGATTTTAGCTTCACTAAAGTTGACTGTTAAGAATAAAGGTCAGGGGAACATGAGACTTACGTTTTTAGTAAAAGGAAGCTAATACAAAGTCTTTGCTAAACTCTATCATAATTGTGAGACTTACGTTTTTAGTAAAAGGAAGCTAATACAAAGTCTCTACTAAATTCTTGCCATCATTAAAAGCTTTCAATAAGTCACATAATTGCCCATAAGTAAACTTTGTAATAACCAAGTTTGGAAATCTAGACTATAGTGTTAGCCTGTGGAAGCAATTACACTGTTTAAGCAAAATTCTAGTTCTTACAATTATAATATTCATTTTCATGATTTATGTCCCAGTATAATTAGCGTGAGGTCAGATGTACTTTTAATACATAAATACCCATTATTTTGTTCTGTGAGGTCAGATGTACTTTTAATACATAAATACCCATTATTTTGTTCTGTGAGGTCAGATGTACTTGGATACATGAGTACATATAATATTTTTGTCCATATCTGCTCTTATTCTCCACAAACGAGAGAACATCATAGCATTTAATGTTACAGTATTATACTCTTTATGAGTAGTTTTAGTATTTTTGATCAACCTTTTTAAAAGATACCCTAGGCAATAGTTGTCTGGAAATTCACTTAAAGGTGTTCTTATTATTGATAAATTTGCAAGTTGTTTTTCTTATTGGTCTTGAGCTTGACTAAAATTGTGATCTCAAATATATGCCACTGTTATGTTATTGTTATGCTATATATATATACTTTTGTCAGAAATAAAGTATTTGCAACTTTAAATATGAATTGTTTGCTGTCAGTATCAAGAACCCCTTCTTTCAGTTCATTGTAAGGGTGTTGCCAGAGGTTTTAGTTTAATACTTCGGGATTTTATATCCAAAGTTTTCGGTGTATGTGTTTCTGCCTTTTTCGCCAATTGACCCGCTACAATACATTGAATCCTGACATAACAAATATGGCTGTTTTACTATGCTGGTATATAGATTTACAAATTAAAGTGCACATATGGTCAGTTTTAGTTGATGTAGTCAAAAAAATTTGTTGTACAAGTCAGTATGAGGTATCAAAACTACTGAAATTTTGTTACATATCAACATTTTGAATAAAAGGAGGACATGTTGGTACGCTAAATTTATGCGAACAAAAATTTGAAAAAATATGGCTGATTTAATACTATGCGGGTATATAGATTTATAAAAAAAAGTGCACACATGGTCAGTTTTGGTCAACACGGTCAAATAATTTTGTTGCACAAGTCAGCAAGAGGTATCAATACTACTGAAATTTTGTTACGTATCAATATTTTGAATAAAAGGAGGACATATGGTGGCACCCTAAATTTATGCGAACAAAAATTTGAAAAAATATGGCTGATTTACTATGCGGGTATATAGATTTATAAAAAAAAGTGCACACATGGTCAGTTTTGGTCAACACGGTCAAATAATTTTATTACACAAGTCAGCAAGAGGTATCAAAACTACTAAAATTTTGTTGCGTATCAATATTTTGAATAAAAGGAGGACACATGCTGGCACCCTAAATTTATGCGAACAAAAATTTGAAAAAATATGGCTGATTTACTATGCGGGTATATAGATTTATAAACAAAAGTGCACACATGGTCAGTTATGGTCAACACGGTCAAATAATTTCGTTGCACAAGTCAGCAAGAGGTATCAAAACTACTGAAATTTTGTTACGTATCCATATATTTTGAATAAAAGGAGGACATATGCTGGCACCCTAAATTTATGCAAGCAAAAAATTGTTGTTATTGTATAGCAATATTGCTGTCCATTGTAATATACATTGAATCCTGACATAACAAATATGGCTGATTTACTATGCTGGTATATAGATTTACAAATTAAAGTGCACATATGGTCAGTTTTAGTTGATGCAGTCAAATAATTTTGTTGTACAAGTCAGTATGAGGTATCAAAACTACTGAAATTTTGTTACGTATCAAAATTTTGAATAAAAGGAGGACATGTTGGTACCCTAAATTCATGCGAACAAAAATTAGAAAAAATATGGCTGATTTACTATGCAGGTATATAGATTTATAAATAAAAGTGCACACATGGTCAGTTTTGGTCAACACGGTCAAATAATTGTGTTGTACAAGTCAGCATGAGGTATCAAAACGTAACTAAATTTTTTTATGCATCAATATTTTGAATAAAAGGAGGACATGCTGGCACCCTAAATTTATGCGAACAAAAATTTGAAAAAATATGGCTGATTTACTATGCGGGTATATAGATTTATAAACAAAAGTGCACACATGGTCAGTTATGGTCAACACGGTCAAATAATTTCGTTGCACAAGTCAGCAAGAGGTATCAAAACTACTGAAATTTTGTTACGTATCCATATATTTTGAATAAAAGGAGGACATATGCTGGCACCCTAAATTTATGCAAGCAAAAAATTGTTGTTATTGTATAGCAATATTGCTGTCCATTGTAATATACATTGAATCCTGACATAACAAATATGGCTGATTTACTATGCTGGTATATAGATTTACAAATTAAAGTGCACATATGGTCAGTTTTAGTTGATGCAGTCAAATAATTTTGTTGTACAAGTCAGTATGAGGTATCAAAACTACTGAAATTTTGTTACGTATCAAAATTTTGAATAAAAGGAGGACATGTTGGTACCCTAAATTCATGCGAACAAAAATTAGAAAAAATATGGCTGATTTACTATGCAGGTATATAGATTTATAAATAAAAGTGCACACATGGTCAGTTTTGGTCAACACGGTCAAATAATTGTGTTGTACAAGTCAGCATGAGGTATCAAAACGTAACTAAATTTTTTTATGCATCAATATTTTGAATAAAAGGAGGACATGCTGGCACCCTAAATTTATGCGAACAAAAATTTGTAGTCATGTGTTAAAATGATGCTTTCCTCTAAAATACGTCCTTGCATAGATATACATATAAATAAAGTGCAAATATGGTTGAATTTGATAGGTATTGGAATATATATTCAGTGCCCGTTATCATTGTTACCCAGATAGTTTTTTAATTGATAGATTGGCAGGTCACAGATAAATTTGTGTTTCAAGCAACGTTTTAAATGCGAACTTTATTTTCAAATATTTGTATTAAATCCTATTTATATAACGGAAGTATTAGTTTTACTTTATTTTCGATGTTTATACTAAGAAACAAAGATATTAAAAAGTATTTTTAAAAAATCGATGTAGGGCGGTCCTGGTTACAAGTTAACTTAGTGTTGAGCAGACCAGTCAAAAGTTAACTTGGGAACAGGTCTGGTTTCGATAGGATTTATCAAAGCAAAAGTTAACTTTGTGGCAGGACTGGTCTCGAAGTTAACTTATGTTAACTTTATGGCAGGACTGGTTTCGAAGTTAAATTATGTTAACTTTACGGCAGGACTGGTTCGAAGTTAACTTATATCAATACCGGACCTGTTTCGAAGTTAACTTTTTGGCAGACATAAAAACAGTCCTAGGACCAAGTCCGCTTTTCAAGTTAACTAGATTTTGGTCCTAGGACTGGTCAGAGCAGTCCTAAATTTGGTCACAGGTTAACTTTGACCAGTCCAAATGACTGGTTATCAAGTTAACTTGCTGTACAGGTTAGGACTGCACCCATCTGTATGTTTCAATAATATTATACAAATATTTTATTATATTCCATCCAAAAAAAGAGACTGATTTTTCAAGTTTTAAAAAATCAAGGTGTTGCAATACTTTTTCCCATGTGTATATATCATTTTTTACATAAACAATTATCCCCCCTCCAACCTTGTTCGGACCTCTGTCACGACGGAAGGGGTGCTGGTAATTTAGGATTTCAATTGATTCGTCTGTATGATTATTGTTTAACCAGGTTTCACTAAACACTAAAATGTCGAAATCATAATATTCAGCTTGAATCAGATCTATTTTCGTTTAAGTGAAGAATTTAAACTGATTTTGAAAAAAGTTCACAAAAATCCGACAAATCAGTTGAGTTAATTGAACTTTGAGAAAAAAACATTTCCACTTGTTGTTTTTTGTACATTTGAGTCTACATGATTCATCTCTGAGGGTTTAAGGCACACGCCAAGTTGATGCGACAACGTGAAAATTAAAATTGATAACACCAGTGCCTGCGAGACACTTTTACAAGCGAGAAATAAGTTGATACAGATAAAATCAATATAATTTAGTCTTTGTTTGAGGTTTTTGCCTGTTGAGTATTGGCCAACTCTCATACGATATAACTCGATTCCTACCCCAATGAGTTATGTTACATCTGGCTGAAATTGGTCAAACTGAGAGCGGCCGTATACTAAGTTAAATACACCATAGCATTTCATCTGTTTTGTGGAAAAATGTAAGTAAAAAATATGAATAAATTGTGAGAACAAAAATTAAATAACAAAATGTTGTATGCATGAAGCATAAGAAAAAGTATGCACATGTACATGGATTTAACAAGTAGTTTGCAGGAATGAGTATACATATGTATAAATGATTGGTGAATGTTACAACTGTATTCATACGTAGTAAGTCAGTATAACTTAATACCAGCCGTGTCAAATCATCTCGATTTAGTTGTGATTTCCTAATTGATTATTTGATCGTTGAATTGACAAGATCTGTCCATACAATATATAGTAAACATACACGTTTCAAGCAGTGCATTTCACTGTTCGTGTTGTTAAAAGTGTGCTTGTATACGACAACATTTACAAATTGAAAGTAAGATTGTTTTTAAAGTTGTTTTAGAAGCTTGAAGTTAGCCATGAAAGTTTCCTTACCATGGAATTTAACATCATGTAAAAACAATTGTTATAGTTTTACCATTTTCACGCATGAATAATTAATTTTACTACATGTACTATGAGAGTTGGTGTTTTGAACATCAATACGTGAAAATTTGTCACGTGACAAATCAGCAATCAAGGTAAGTATTCCCGTGTAATTAACAGGAATCTGGATGAATTACAAATTAGATGTATTATGTACATGAATTGTGTAGCATGCAATTATATTAAAATAAACAGATACATAAACAAAACAAACAAATCAAAAAGCAAAGAGGCAATTGCAGTTTATTTGACATCACTATGTTTAGTCAGTGTACAGTTGTTTTTGCGAAATTCTGAAACAAGACTGTCAAATAGTCTAAATACATGTAGAAATATGTACATAAAAAAAATGTTGTCAATATATGCAGTTTTATTCAAAGTTAAATCATGACATTTTGACACTCGAGTTTTCAGCTGATGTATTTGAAGATGATCTCTCTGCTAATTCCTTCGCTCGTGCTTCCACATATGTTATGAGTTGTGGTGATGTGTACTCGCATCTGTGTTTTTTGTTGTGTAGTCTAGCCTATCAAGGAAGTCCATGGAAACAGGACAGCACTATATCGACATACAACGTAGGAACGCTGGCATTGTGTTAACAAAATGGACTTGCAATTGGATTGTTCTTTACTTACATTTCCCCATCAACTGTCCACGTGTCTCTTATATGACACTCAAGACTTTGCTGTCTGGATTTATATGCAGTGGTGTTTCTTTCTCATATATTCTGACATACTTGTATTCTGTTTTCCCTTTTATGAATTTTCTGTATCTAAGAATCCTCTTTTTAACATTATGATCCTTAATCTTGACAATTATTTGTCTAGGAGGCTGAAACATTTTGTTAACTCGGCCGTCTTCATTGCCTTTCTTTGTGCGTGGTTTACCAATTCTATGAGATCGAATGATGTCATTGATGTTAGATCTTCATCGATGGTTTTGATAAGTTCTTTCACTTATTCGTTTGTTTGAATGGAAGATTTATAAATCCCACCGTCAGGAATGCCATTGATACGAATTAGGTCCCGTCGACTGTATTGTTCTAACGCATCCATGTCATCACGCAGCGATTGGTTCTCTTTATTAAGCCTCTTGATTTCAAATTTGTACTGGTCTATTGTGGCTTTGATAGTGTAGTCGATCTCACAATGTATCATCTCTTTTAATTGAATGGCTATTTGAATGATATCTGATTCGGCTAACGTACATGTTATGGCTGCGGTAAAATTTAATATGTGGTTTCAGTCGTTGGATGGTATTGCAAAGAGCTGAAGCCTGCAGGAACAGAAGCATGATCAATAGCGTTATAGTAAACATGAACGGGCGAGGAACTCGGAGAAGACATTGCAATTTTTTTACTTGAATCTTGTTCAGGTGGTGTTGGCTTGCTGTGATAACGGAGCCTGTTTGTATTTACTGGAGTTTCGGGTTGCATTTTGTCTGTGGGTAAAGATGAAAGTCGTAGTTTTGTAATAAAAAAGGTGGATTAACAGTGTCTCTGCCTCTTAAGAAATGGAATTACCGTCAGGGTCTCTGGAGTTAAATGACATATGTTGGTATTTCCGATTACTGCTTGGAGCCCTTTTTGTTATGTGTTAGATCTGAGACCTCTTCAAAGAAATTTAGGACTAGCTATTGAAATCTTTATGTGATCAACAAGTTCTGCCTCATGCAATCAGAACCGAAAAGTTACGAATCCACATCAACATCAAAACTGCAAATTGGTTTGAACTTATCAATTGGAGAAATTCTGAGAGCTGAGCATCTGCATTTATTTCACTCAGGGTGATGTATGCAAAATAAATAAGGGATTAAATGACATACGCATGATAATAGGGAGAGATGAACGGTGTCCTTTATGACTTTCAATGATGCACAACTTTAACGTGCTCAAAGCATATATGTGCCCTGAAACATGCAGCTATGCACAAGGGTGGTGATATAGAATGTCGATTTATAGCCTATGAAGTATCTCAATATCTGTAGGACGAACAAACAGCTGAGAAATGTGAACATTTTCCCTTCAAAATTATCGATCCATGATTAATCGATAGACATGCTTTAAATTATTGTTATTTTCTACTCACCGATTGTAATTTCCTAATCAAACATAAAGATACATAGTTTGACACAATAGATGCACCATATTTGAACAGAGCGCCCAAGATGAATAAAATATGAGCAAAGAATGTATACTATTGGTAAAAGATTTTAAACACGACCCTCAGTTTAATTTTTAGCGCCCCTGTTTATATACTAATAACCTCGTAGTATCTATAATTAATAACGAAAACATTAGCAGTAGTACTTAACTATTCATGTTTTCTTTGGCTCCTGTTACCATCAAATCGGAACCTGGTGTGTTGTAACTAAGCCGTCATAATGAATGTTTGAAATTCATAAATATTCGATGAGTGCATAAGCATCTAAAACAAAATAAAACATACATCAACAACTTCATTTTATCATATCGAATGAATGTTCCAGGTCATAAAAACTAAATGCATTCTTTCTTGATCTAATTCATGAGCATATAAGCAAATTTTTGTAGAAATGCAGTTCATATCATAATTACCTTCATTCCAGTGATTGAATGTTTGAAATTTATAAATATTCGATGGGTGCATAAGCATCTAAAACAAAATAAAACATACATCAACAACTTCATTTTACCATATCTTATCGGATGAATGTTCCAAGGTCATTTGCATTCTTTCTTGATCTAATACATGAGCATATAAAAAACAATTTGTAGAAATGCAATTCATATAAGAATTACCTTCATTCCAATATGTTGATAACGAAATGTTAAGTAATCTATATAAAACAACCAAAACAAATATACATGTGGGTATAATTGAATATTTCTGAAATTGAATAGTGTTGAATATCAGTTGGATTACACTGTATTTGTCGTATTTACATCCGTTTTATCCACCATTTTCACCAACAGAAAATACCTGTACCAAAGCTAGAATATGTCAGTTGCTATCCATTCGTCTGATGTGTTTGGGCTTTGGATTTTGCCATTTGATTAATTACTTTCCATTTGGAATTTCCATCGTCGTCAACATGTAAGACAATAAATCAAAATGCTCAGATGTATTTATTAATTACCTATTGATTTCATCTCCAATCTTATTTTTATCAATTTAAGAGTAACGACATAACTCAAAAAACATTCCTTCATTTGTGTATTCTAAATCTCTGATATAACATTGAGGAGTTATTGAACTTTATTATTTATAAAAACGACAGGTGTATCATGCGCTCATAAAGCACATCGGAGTTCTGTATTTGTGTGACATATCATTTGTTGTGCATCATGTCTATGGCTTGACCAACGGTACAATTATTAAGATAACAATATTTTCTTTCACATGACAATATATATATATAGGTCAATAATAGAGGGACAAAATATATCAGATGGACAGCCAAACTCATAAATCGAAAATAAACTGACAATGCCATGGTTCAAACGAAAATGTTGCAAATTTGTTTAAAACAATTAAAATATAAACGAAAATATCGATACATTTCAAGAAAATATACTCCCTAGAAAGTGTCCTTCTTTATAACAGAAATCAAGAAGATATTTTAACTATTTTATATTATTTAACAGTATTATCAAACCTATTGTGATAAGTTCAATTCTTGCGATAATTATAAAAAGTAGTAACTATTATGAAAATGTTTCTTGCTGAATAGTTTCTAAGGAAATAAACAGAGGACAACCTTAAAACATCTTTTGTTTAACAATACTAGAAAATGAAAGTGACTTATTTTATTAACTGAAAAGATTAAACTATTTTTTTTTTAAATTGAAAGAAGATTTATGGGTCACCGCTAAAATAAAAGAAATGCTAGTTATTTTAAGTTTACAATCTGCCTACTCTTGAAACGGACTGTATGCGTAATAATTCAGAAAAGGCAATAACAACGAATCTGAAAATTATTACCAACATTTTTTACAGGATGCTAGTACAATATTTTTTTGAGTCTTATTGTAAATGCCCTAATAGGTTGGTTTTGTAAACTTTTTTAGGAATATCATTGTAGATACAATATTTTGTGTATAAAGTAACATTTTTGGAATATTATAATAGTAAATACCATATATATTATATAAAGTAACAAACGATTTATCACTCAAAACTGCCTAACAATATTTATTTGTAGTCAATTTTACTTTCTTTTCTGTTACCACTCAATCCCCCTGTTGTTATCCAATTCTAATTTACTAACCCGCTTTAATACTTATGGTTCTTCTCAATGACTGCAGTTTTATGGCATATGTCTAAAGATGTTTACTCAATTTCTCGTCTATTGGTTATCATGTGTCAGATACTATTCAATTATAGTAGAGCAATATATTTATGTTAATCATGATGTATCAGTTAGATTTCGAACGTTGTTTTTTTTATTTTTACATAGTTTATTCTTGACAACCACAATTTGTGATAGACAGAATTAAAATATATGAAAACAAAGAGCAAATGATGTTATCGATCAATAATATTTGAAATTGTTTTTTAAGGAAGGAGATACTGCGCTTCATATCGCGTCCAGACAAAGCCAACGTCAGATAGTCCAATGTTTGTTAAATAAAGAGTGTGATCCCCATATACTAAATAAAATAGTAAGTTCAAGTGACATTACATCTTTGTTATGGATAATATATTGAAGTCTTGGTTTAATTTCTATATTACAAAATAAACCTCACAATGCTTTGTCAACTTTAATTCACCTATGCCCTTTTCTTACGGTTTGACAATTACATGTTGGAGAACAAACATATCACAACCACAACCATTACTCTGTGTGAAAGAAAATAACAATGCTTATTGTGTGTACGTCCGAAAAGCTTTAATCGCATTCCCGTTATTAGAGAGCTCCAAACTAAACATTTGAATGACATGGATGTATACATAAGAAACATTAAAAACTTAACGACAAACAGGCCATGGAGGATCATCTGTGTCTGAAGGAGTTGTAACCATTGGTTCGTCGTGTAGTTAATTTCTCAACGAAGGAAGGTTTGAGGTAGGATTATTACTTTTTTCAACTGTGGATATCCAATGATACTGCTGTATTACCATTTCTAAAATGTCAGTCAGTAGTGTTCTATTTAAAAGAACATCAACAATAATGTTATCCTATTAATTTGCTTTTTAATTATTGTTTGTAAAATATTGGAATTAATTGACCGTAAGCAGTAGTTTTAAGCAATTTTTCAGGGAAAAAAATATAACATTTACTTGATACTGTTTTGGGGGTAATACGGAACGCATTTTATATCTGGACTTTGTACTTTGTTTGTAAAGACACACTGTTGAAATTCTACATAACGTAACAGTAAATAGTTATCAGACTTATAATTGTATACGATAGACGAGCGTTTTGCCTACATAAGACTCATTAGTCCGTTGTGTCAGTGACGCTCAGATCGTTATAGTAATAAAGCCAAACAAGTACAAATTGGATGAACATTGAGAACCCAAAATTCAAATTGTGTCAAGTACGGTTAAGGTTATCTATGCTAGAATAAGGAAGTTCTAAGTATTTTGAAAAATTCGAACTTGCATAATTAGTTATCAAAAGTACCAGAAAATTTATAAAAATGACCATATAATTGATATTCATGTCAACACCGAAGTGCTGACTACTGGGCTGGTGATACCCTCGGGGACGAAACTTCCACCAGCAGTGGCATCGACCCAGTGGTGTAAATAGTTATCAAAATTACCAGGATTATAATTGTATACGCCAGACGCGCGTTTCGTCTACAAAAAACTCATCAGTGACGCTCAGATCAAAATAGTTGAAAAGCCAAATAAATACAAAGTTGAAGAGCATTGAGGATCAAAAACTCCTAAAAGTTGTGCCAAATATGGTTAAGATAATAGTGGTTTTGCTTCAACCTAAGATATATCAGAAAAAAAGGCAGCGACTAATAATGACATAATTTAAATTGCAATGAAACGGTATTGTAAGAACGCATTTGAGTTTTATACGATAATTTAGAAATTATGATAGACATGTATAAAGCAGTTCTTAATTTTCTGTTATATTCCATAAAGTTAATAAATGTATATAATATGTCAGGGTGAAAAGCCAATAGATGTAGTCATCGGAGACCAGGACATACTAAAGCTATTAAAGGTAAAATATAAATATTTATCCTTTTTAGTAGTTTTTAATTTATTGACTGATCCTCTGGTATCTTTCGTCCTTCTTTTATTGAAAACAGATATTTTGAAGAGTCTGAGTTGTGTATTGACGTCATAAGACAGTTTAACAATTGGGTACAAATGTATCATTCATTGCAGGTAGTCGGTTATGACAGCATTTTTTTCCAACGCCTCTGTTCATATCTTAAACTTGGATATATAGAAATGCTCGTTTCAAAGATGAGACATTTTCCTATATTTAATTAAAGGAGTTTATTTGATAACCCATACTTTAAACTTTTGATACAATGTTGATAGAATTTGAAAATAAATAATTCTTTTACCTGTAAAACCTTTCAGCAATAGTGTTATGTGTGGTGTATATGTGATGACTTATGTCTAAAATGTTGGTGAATATTGCTAAAGCTTCGTTTTGGCAAAATTTAAATGTATGACAGCATACTCTCACCCACAAACATTTTCCCTGTTATTTTTTGAACACCATATTCCTGCTTTTCAACCAAATTTGCAGTTAGCAAGGGGATTAGTCATATACAAAATAAAAAAAGAAAGGTACAACATTTTTCGGGATAGGATGTGAGATTCTATTTTTTTTTATAATGTAGCACACCCTTATTACCTTTTTAACATGCAGCTTCTCAAGGTAAAGAATCCCTTTGTCTTTTCAGGAAAATGATCTATCAATGACCATAAACAATACTTGATAATTATCAATAGCTATTTCTGGAAAGAAACGCATCTTCTTTGTTGCTTCACAAGATTCATTTAACCTTAAAATAAGCAGTATATGTATAGCAGGCAAGTTGAGCAATTTGGTTGGAAAGGTTTAGATCATACTTATTTTTTTAAGCTGTGCATCAAAATATAGTAATTCACTTATCTTTTAAAATAAATTGGTATGTTTATTTGCTTATTGTTTTGACCAGCTGTAATTAATGTGATGCGACTTTTCGAGATTGATATACACTTTTTTACACAATACATAAATTTGATAGCTCCGTATGTTTTCATCTATGGTATATGATATATGATTCCCTGCTCTCCAAATCAGCACACACGGCAAATATCAGTCACTTGTTAAAAACTGAAATATGTCCTATATCGATACACAGAAAATATGTGTTTCGGCCCTTTTTTTTGAGTTTGAGTCGCTTAGGAATATTTACCACATTTACATAAAACAGGTATAAGTGTCATATGCAACATTTAAAGGAGACGTAGTATGATTGCTAACGACAACACTATCCACAAATAGACGTTTACTATAGGACAAATACAAAAATGTAAATGTGTGTTAATCTTAATAAACTAAGATCGAATATTTTTGTCTGAATGTTCTTTTGTAGGAATATGGAAATACACTTTTACCTGGTGAGTAGCAAATACCTCTAACTTCATGAATCGTATGGGTTGTTAAGTCAAATCGGTTATTCAGGATAAAGAAAATATAATACAATGACACATTAAAATCAGCACTTTATAAATGTCCTGCATATGAAGAGCGTTTTTGATTGACCTTCATCAGGAACGCTCAAAAGCTATGTAATTGAAAGCAAAAGATGTATAAGAACCGATACAGTTGAAAACGACAGAAAAAAAGTGTTTAAATGATACCTTATTTAAATTATTTAATGAAAATCTACTTGAATTACAATTAAGTGAAAATATTTTTTTAGATGCTCATATCTTAACAATATTTCACATGCTGATCGTTGGGTTGTAAATTTGAAAACCCTAGGCTAATTTTGTGGACAACGAAAAAAGAAACAGTACTATTAAATGTGATATGCATGCCGTCATACTTTGAACGACAAAATTATTTCATGTCTACCTGTACGAATTTCAAACGCGCAATTATACACCAGTACTCAAAACCCTCCTTCCTTGGGTGCATTTTACATAGACAAATAAAATCGTATAATACGAGGATGTTAGTTTGATTTATGCCTTTTTGTGCTTGTTCGTTACATTTGTTGTTTTTATAGTGATTAAGATGATAACACAATGTTGACTGCTGTACCCCTATTTTTGACATTCTTAACTATTGTGTCTGTTTGTTTTGTTCACGCATCGGTGACAATATAATGTAATGTGATACGACTATCATACAAGTGAAAGCTTTAGCTAGCTATATAACCAGGTTCAATCCACCATTTTCTAAATTTGGAAATGCCTGCACCAAGTCAGGAATATGACAGTTCTTGTCCATTCGTTTTTGATGCGTTTTGTTATTTGATTTTGCCATGTGATTATGGACTTCCCGAATTGATTTTCCTCTGAGTTCAGTATTTTTGTGATTTTACTTTTTATTAAACATGTTAAACGTTGTCATTTGAACACATATATGCAAAAAGCACCAATACTATGTTTCAAAAATCTTAAAAGCTGTTAAATTTGAAAAAAAAACACCTTTATAACGATCTTAATATAAATATAATTATCATTTATACCAAGATGTGAAGTGATCATTTATAAGCATACACATAAGTCATACACGTCGCCACTTTCTTTTCAAGATAACAAACCTTCGTTAGTTCCATTTTCTATCTACTAAACAATTATCAACATCATATCATTTACCCCTTCTTATTCATAAATTTCAATGAAAGCGGATTGGTGTAAAGGGAAACACTATTCGTATGCTATCAAATACACATCTTATTTTAAAAGGAATTAATGTTTATCCAACAAAAACTAAAGAAATATTTGTTATGATATAAACAGAACGTATTTACCAGGTTTGAAAGATCATATTTCAGTTCTCAATAAAACGTTCTGATCAATTCATGTCCATGCGATTCGATTATCAAGAGACAATTTTATTGAATAAACTTACATTTTTAAGGCATGCAAATGAATGAGCAAAATAAGAACAATACTTCAACCTCAATGTAGTGAATTGAAATAATAGGAATGACGATTTCCTAGTTCAATAAACATAGTTTAAATAATAAAAATCATATCACAATTCATGGATTACATTGGGAATATATCATTACGAAATACGTATTTTATTTCGTATGTTTTTTATGAAAGTTTTACAGATTTCGCTGATTTTGTTGTTGACTTTTTGTTAGATATTCGGAATCCTTTAATAAGTGAATTGTTTCTAACACCTACTTTTCTTGTCATTATTTCATAAAATACATTTAAAAAGCCAGATTGTTAAATCCTATAAAATTTGATATGAAAAATCTTAAGGAAAAAAAAATTGTCCGCTGAGAATTTGATTTACAGTAAATTTCAAAAAGAAAACGACAGGGTGATTCAAACGTGCAAGTGCATCTTGGTATAAATACATGATCTTTTAAAGGACACTACACTCAATAAAATGCAAAAAAAAATATGAGCAGAACTAATCATAATTGATAGTATAGCAACCGGTAAATGATTGTGATTAGAGATTCCCAAGTACTTCAACATCAAATAAATTGTCAGATTTAAATCAACTACAAAATTCAAGCCCATTGAAGCTATCATAGACAAGGATAGGCCGAGCCCCACTTCATGGTTACCAAGATATATGATTCAAGCAGTAGTGCTAAAAAAGATAAAAATGTGATTTACTTTGTGTCAAACTTGTTTGCTGCACCACCGTTACATGTCACGTCTTAACATCTTTTGAAAGTTTTTGAAAGAACATGTACAGTTTCATATATCTATTTTATATATAGAACTGACATTTAGATAATTGAAATTTAGGTCTTCCAACTGAAGTTAAAAAATTTGATAAGAAATCAGCCCAGGTATTCTCTAGTCTATTGAAAGAAGAAAGTTATCCCCACTTTGAGTCAAGACTTATGCTAGCTGGCGAACAGGGCACAGGGAAGACAACTTTAGCGAGATATCTTGTCGGAAAACGGCCTACAAGATTCAGGATTTCAACCGATGGGATAGAATTATACAATGGTCTTTCATACATGGACCGTGAATCAAGGGATTGGCTTGGTGGACTGCAAGGTAAAACTAAAACTTTTTATACAAACGCAGGACATACAATATACGGAAGTATTCTAACTGTCTATATAGTTGAATCCTGTTTGACATTATTAACGTTATACATCATGGTTGTGTTTGGTCTATTTATGTGAGCCAATTTATGTCAAGTGTATAATTTATACAATACTGTCGCAGTGTTCCAGATGTTTTGAGAGTCATGTAGTTTCCAGCGTCGTGTAAGAAAAATGAATACTTGAATAACAGGAAATATATGTCAATGTCATAACTTAAAATTATTTACATGATAAATATCCCGACTAAATAAACAATTGAAGTGCTTTAGAACTATCAAGACTGTAATGTCGTACTATAAATTACACTTATTGCAACATTTGACAAAAAAGGCTATGACTTGATCATGTTGAACAAATATTGCCTTGTAGCCAAACCATGTGTATGATTATAACATTACTACATTTTTTCGATAGTCCTCTATTTAAAGTTGGAGACATACACTTTCACCGTTTCTCTAGCAAAGGCATCACTATATAGTGTATGTATAAATAAAGGCAACAGTAGTATACCGCTGTTCAAACTCATAAATCCATGGACAAAAAACAAAATCGGGGTAACAAACTAAAACTAAGGGACACGCATAAATATAAGAGGAGAACAACGACACAACACTATAATGTAACTAACACACACAGAAACGGACTAAGCAACAGACAAAATCCCACGAGAATAACAAATATAACATCAAAACCAAATACATGAATTTGGGATAGACAAGTACCGTGACACGTCTTATCGCAATGTCAATTTACACTCAAACATAAGAGGAAACAAACGACGCAACGTTAAATTGTAACATATAATTTTGAAAATTTTGTTATGACAGAATAACATGAATCATTCACTAAATATTATTAAGTATTCATTTTTCTTACACGACGCTGGAAAATACATGACTCTCAAAACATCTGGAATTCAATGTACATTACACAAACTATGTAGCCTGAATCCCTAATATACCAATTTATATTACAAATGAGTAGAATGTTTAATTATTCGATGTGCACACAATTTTGTTGCACTATATTCGACAATTATCTTTCCTCATTATAATTTATTCTTTTATTTCGATTTTTGAACAATTATGTTCTGTATGTGTGTATGTCATAACTTGTTAGGTATGCCTGTCTTTGTAGCTCAGCTATGACAGATTTTTTAATATGGGTATTTGTAAGTTAGATAAGACTTCAAACGGCTGATGATGATAATGTAAAAAATAAAAATCATGTTAAAATATACAGGAAATATATGTCAATGTCATAACTTAACATTATTTACATGATAAATATCCCGACTAAATAAACAAAATGAATGATATCAGTTAAATAAATCCTAATTTTGTTATGATAATTCCAATTTTTTATGTAGATTTTTACAGTTTTTAAAATTGTCTTATATATAAAAAAAAATGTGATCACAGATAAATGTAGTTTATTTGTGCTTTTTCATATATTGTTCCTATAAGAGTAAGACAAACTTTGGCTATCACACTTTCATCCTTAGCGTTTGTCCTCCAGATATTGGTGGCTTCAGTCATTATGTCAATACTTGTTAACCTTTATACTACAACGGGCCGATCGGGACGTTCGAAGTTGCCTTGTACTGCCAAAAAGACTGGTTTGGCAGACCAAGTTGATATGTAACTTTCAATTAGCCGATATGGCCGAGAGATAAGATGAATAAAATAAAAAAAAAACATTGATTTAAGCTATAAAAGCCTATAATGACGTTCTGTAAATGCCCTTTTATTCTCGTTTCTGTTTTCATTTAAACTCGGTGTTGTGTTTGTGTAAACAAAACACAATTACGTTCCCATTGATAAAACTCAATATTTACATGTACTTTAAATCATAAATTGTCTACATGCAGTCGATAGTCAATATAGACCTGCCTTGTATAGGTTAAGTGTACACAAAATCCGTTATTTAAAATATGAATTTTACCATGTATATTCAAAGAAAAAAATGATATTTATAATAATTATCTATAAAGTTCTTTACCGAATTATTTGTCTAATCTCGATATATAGCTTTATTATGAAACAAAAACTTAAGGTAGCTGTTTTAACCCCTTATCAAGACTCAAAGCATCAGCAATATTATTAGTATATCGTTTGAAATATGCCTGAAATATTAGCCACTGGTATTTTCTCAATCAACAATTCCCTCTTGAATGCATGACTCAAATATATGTGCAGTAAACTGAACTGTTTGGCTAGTATCCAGATCCGGTAAAATGCACTTAAGGGGGTTCGCGGGTCTAAATCATTTATATAGGAATTCTCTATATTTTTCTATAAATGAACTTTATCTTATAGTTAACAGAAAAATAAAATAAAAAAGTGGGGTCACCGTTCATTTGCGCCCACAATCTGCCTTCGAAAAAAGCATACATTTTTGTAAAGTTGGGTTTTTTCTGTTGAAGTAATAGGAGAAATAAAGGTAATATCAAAAAAAAAAGAAAGAAATTTATTACAGAAATCGCTCAAATTTTACAATAATTTAGTTTAAGTACAGCTTATATGGAAATTATATTAAAAAATATAGGTCACCGATGAGTTAAAAAAGATATATCAATTTTAAAGCAAAAAAATGGCATTTTTCCACCAAAGGGAGATAATTTGGAACTTTTTCAATGATGTATACATTTCAAGAGTCATCTGGGGCCAACACGAATTGTTTGTTTTGAATGATTTTTGTACCATATGATAAGTAACAACTACAAAAGGTAACGAATAAAATTTGAAATGAAAAACAAATGTGTTTTTTTTCCTGAAATTTTTATACCCTCGAGCCTCCTTAAAGAAAACCAACATTAATCTGCAACATGTGCAATGTACCAACTGTAATTTGTTAGCCAGAGCCGTAGTTGTGAAGAAGTATCTGCATGGTAATATTGGGTCGTCATCTCTATCTTGCCTTTTTTTTCATTCTATTCGCTCCTGGCCTTTTGAATAAGTTTATTATGACTTTTTTTTACATAAACTGTTATTAGCTTTTTATTTTAGGAAAAGTGACTTATCCTGCCTTTTTTTCACTCAAAACTCTGGTCCTTCCGTGTTTTCAAGTAACATACTAGTCCCCCTCTCACCGCCTTAAATAAAATGGAAGCTTTCCAAACATATTGCAAAATCCTATTTTTCCATTTTCATTTTCAAGTGCTGCAATAATCAAAATGGCTTTCATAACTGCTAAAAAAGTTGCCTACACATTTGAGTTGATTCTATGTAATAAACATCTAAATGACATAAATATAGTTTACAAGTGTGTGCAAATATGGTGTACAGGCAATTAAAATAGGTGTATAGATGTGAACAAATTTGATGTGAAACCAGTGGGTTTTGAACATTATTGTTAAAGGTCACACATGGTGGTTTACGGTGTTATTCTCATTGGTATATAAACTTACCATTTCTTCTTATTTGTATGTTATGGAGCGTTGTTATTTTCTAATCAGATAAAAAAAAAGTATTATTTTTGTACAGAAATACATAAAATAGATTTATATGAAATAGATATGGCCAAAAATGTAGATGCAGAATAATGTTTGTCATGTACTGTTTTCTATTTGATGAAGGTAAATCTAAAAAAAAAAAAAAAAAGGCAGTGAGGGCATAACATTTATTGAGTGTTAATTAAAAGAGATATATGTATGATTCATAATTCAAAAAAATTATAAATGTTCTTGTTTTTTTTTCTTTTTCGTTTTAAACATATATTCTTTAAGTATTTCATTCAAAGGTTAACTGATGCAACAGAAAAGTGCACACACAGACAACCAAAAGTCATGGATATCGTTAACAATTTAAAATTCTGAGGATGGGAAAATTGGGATAGTTAGATAATGAAAATGAATATTATGTTCTGTGAATACTAGTAGCTATGAAAAAGCCGGTGTGTAAGTTAATATTTTGGCCAGCAAAATGCAGGACAACTCAAAGAATGAGTGTAAATTTTAAATAATTGTACTTACACAAAATGAGGAGACAAAAATAATTTCGGAAAAACTTTTTTCCCGTTCTAAATTGGTTCTTTTGCCATATATACCATAGAAATGTTGTCTAAAATGACTTATTCATTTCTTCCATCAATCTAAGATTTTTGTCACTCGCACCCACAGACTTTTTTTTCAATTCTGCATGGTGGTTTATTATTTATACGAAGGAATTAAAAAAAATGGTCAAGTTGCCGATAAAAACATGAGGTATATTTTAAAAGTTTTCGCTGTTGTATGAGTTATAATACGAATAAATATGTAGATTTAACCACATTCATTTGTTTTCTTAAAGTTAAAGATTACACTGGGCAACTTGTTTTGCTGTTCAATTAATCTTTTTAAGAGAGGTTAGAGTGATGCAACTTCGTCAACATTTATCTAAAACAAGACTATGGTTTATGGGTTATAAGACATTATTAAGAAATTGTTCGATTCTCGATAGAGACCAACTAAAACGACGAAGTCGAGAAAAGTGTTGATGATCCATAGCTTTCTTGAATGACTAAAGTGACACACTGGTCATTGAGTAGAACAGTATGTACTTTAGGCATTACAAAGGGCTGCATGAGTTGGTATGAAATCTGTTGAGATTCTGTTTTCATTCACATCGAACATGTCTCCATTTAAAAGAATCGAAAAAAAAAAAGATTAGTCATGCTTAATGTTTAAATAATTAAAGCAAAGAATGCATAACTACCCGGTATTTGGTTGATTTTCTTTACAAATTGAACGTAACATTAATCACTTATGTTAACTTGTTTCGTGATGGTAAGTTTACATTAGTACACAAGACAACAGTATCCTAAAAAAACCAATCTGACTTTTCAAGACAATTGAATTTGGATTCGAACGACCTGAACACGAGATTTTGATGAAAATTGGTACGCAATTATATAACTCGTTTGAAGCATTAGAGTATTCATCACCATATCTTAATAAGATTTGTTTTTACTCCCAAAGTTTATGTCGATCACGTGATAAAATCACATCAAACCGAAATTTTGAGGAAGTTTTTGTTTTATTTTCGATTGCAGTAATCGAACGTTGGTTGTTCCAAGCAAAGCAAAATGCAAAAGACTGATCCCTCTTTTTTCAATTATTTGAATGCAAGTTATATCCCTATGTACACAAACCTTAACTTAATTCAAACGATTCATTTGAACATATACAGCCGAATTTAAGATACATAATAAATTATGAGTAAAATATCTCATTTGATTTGTAAACATGATGAAAATTATACATAATTTAACCTATGAATCATCACATGATAGTTGATGTAGCTGATCATAACAGACGTGTGTGAATGAATGAAAATAACACTTTAGTAAAAATCATTTGTACATGTACTGAAATTTGAATTAATCATATATTACACATATAACATATTATTATTTTCTGATAACATGATGTATCTTGGTCATGATAGTTGGACATTAACATGTAAAAAAACGAATTATAATGAAAAGCAATTATTAAACAAGAGATCATAACTGTTACATGTAAGTTGTGAGTAGTATATATACGCTGGACAATGTTTATAATATTATAGTTCTAATTGGTTTGCATATATCAATACATGACTTTGTTTGGTCAATTGAAAATGTTCGCTTTGTTTGCAAATCGACAAACCATCTTTTCGAAACTACTTTGGTTATATTCACTGCATGCACGGACCCTGTATTGTTAGCAAATTGGGACAAAAATAAAACAACACAAACAATATAACAGTTGTTTCTATTCTAAGGCATTGACATGATTTAAGCTTCGAAAATAAATTAAATGAACATTTAAGAAAAACTTCTGCGAAATTTCATAATGATTTAGCTCTGGTTAACTATAAGTCATTTGCGAATTTCTCTTAAAAATTTACTTTAAATCTGTAGATTCATATGTATTGATATTCTAACAGCCTGAAGCGCAGCCGAAGAGTTTCCTGAGTACTGAAGGTGTTAGAATATCAATATCTACGGATCTAAACGTATAATTTGTTTAAGAGTTTAGAGAAATTCAACAACCATCACCCAGGGGATTATAGTCTTTGAAACAACGTGAGTTAACCAATCAAAACCCTAGTTGTATACTAACTATAGGATAAACATCGATAGAAAAAATTGTCTTTAATCCTACACATTAATATGATTCCATTATAACTATCAATTTTAGATTTCTCCTTAGAAGAAATACTCGTTAGTAGATCCCTTTTGAAAGAAGAAAAAATAACGAAGCAAAACAAGTTAGATGATACAACACCAACCAGTCAAGATATACCAGTCGACGCACAAATAATAGCATTGCCGGAAAGCAGTAGAAACCTAAGACTTGAATCAAAGGACACATTGATTTCCGACACAACACGAGAATGGTCAGAACATGATGGTTTGTTATATTATAAAATTTCGTATGATTACCTGTATATGTAGTTTTGTCATTATTTCGTTGGGTCAAATTTTACTGATGTACAGACCTTTATTTATGTTTCATTTCATACACAATTCCTAAGGACTTTGCCAGAAAATATCTTTGTGTCTTTGGGAAATGGTTTTTTTCTTCTGTAAGATAGTAATTTTGAATTGCGGCAGCATATCAAGTTGAAATAAGTCAAATTGGATTTCATTTTTCACATGCAACCTTGTAATATTCAAATGGTGAAAGCAAACTACTGTGTAGTGATCAAGAAATTCGAATTCATATTGGTAAAACATATTATTGCCTAATTAAAATTAATTTTCTCTAATGGATTGCTACAATAAACAACTATGATTTCTCAAATTGCAAATATAAATTTCGTATAATGGGAACGGGTAATCCGTCAGATAGACAACAACCAAAAAGCAGAATGAAAATAATACAAGTAGAAAACAGAAGTAATACTTATTTAAAAATTTTACCTTATTTTAGAATGAAAAGGTAAAACACACTAAAGAGAGGTCTAATGACAGAAACAATCAAAGTTTTTCGCGTGAAATTATTTATATAAGAATATCTGTTCTTCGTCCACTTAAAGCATTGTTGTTCAATTTTAATATAAGTGGCATTGCGTGTTGAATGTGAAAGCGGTCCACAAAAGTTAAGCTCTTACTAGATAAACCTGTTTATGGACAAGACGGTGTGAAAGAGGGACTAAAAATACTAGAGGGACAGTCAAAATTATATATCGGAAATAAACTGACAAAACCATGGCTAAAAGAACAAACAGACAAACACAAGCACACACGACACAACATAGAAAACTAAAGGATTAACAACACAAACCCTACCAAAAAACAATGGGTGATATCAGCTGGTGATCCAAAAGGGTAAGCAGATCCTGCTCCACATGTGTCACCCGTCGTGTTGCTTATGATATATCAAATCCAGTAAATAGTCTCATACGATAAGTCACATTTAAGAAAGTGAAGGGGATTGTAGTTACAACGTAAGGAACATATCCGATGTCATTTGTGTAACGTTATTCCATAACGGTCAACCAACACGTGATTGCGTCCGTAAAATTTACGAAGAGATGATTTCAACTTCACCTTTTGGAACTCTTGATTTGATAGCTTCCTTGTGAGCAACAATCCTCTACCAAGACAATCATGATAGAAAATACTAGCACGATAATATCGCATCAATTAGGAGATAATACACCGTATGCAGGTGCTGCTGAAATGTTGCTACTTAGAAATGGAAAGTTCACAATTTGAAAGCTGAAATCATCTCTTTTGTCGTTAAGTTTTGTTTTCAAACAGTAAATGTATTATAGTTATACATTGAAAAGTCAGTCCCTCTGATCAATGGACATTATGTAACTATATGTATTTGTCTTGGTTTCTTTTGATTTCATATATTTTTTGTGATTTTTTTTTTAGATTTTAGACAAACTTCATATTCATCAAATGACGGAGACCGTATCAATGACAAACCAATTAATGACTCAGACGGTTCTGAAGCGAGGTCAAGTCTCACTGGTGAGATGCATATACATACTGTTACTAAACCTTGAGTTGTCAGAAAGCTTAAAAATATGTTCGGGGTTTCGAAACAAGTCAAAGAAGTCAAAGTGTCAATCTCAAAAGAAAAGTTTTTAGAGATGTCATCCAAAGTTGGGAAAAAGCAGTTGCACAGCAAAAAGATAGCACCAATAATCATCTGGGATTTTGGAGGACAAGATGTATTCTATTCAACTCATCAGACATTTCTGACATACAGAGCTATTTACATGGTAGTATTGGATGGAAGTAGAACACTAGATGATCCCTGTCCGTATGAAAAGTATCTTCCTGGAAAGGGTCAACATAAAACAGCAAGAGGTATTAATACATATATTTTTTTTGTAGTTGTTAAGATTAAAACACCAAATTACAATAAAGTTTTTCATAAATATATAAACTAACAATTGACATTTTTAACATCTTCAGAACTTATATCGTTATTGGAGAATTTTAATTTGGAATGGAAAGCAATTACGTCTTTGATCAGTGTTCACCAATGTATTATTCTTTTTTTCATGTTTATTCTTACAGATTATCTCCTATTCTGGATCAACACCATTGTAACATACTGCAAGGGAAGTAATCAGGGATTTCCCAAAATTATGGTGGTCTTAACGCACAAAGATCAGGTTAAAGCTGTAAGTATACTTTCAATTGAAATGGTGGAAGGTTTTGACTTTGATTCATATTGTTGTTACGTAAACAAATTAATAAAGAAAGAAGAATACATAAACTAACTGTTTATTGTTTACACAGTAGTTTAACGTTGACACATATTTGACCAAATATGATCTTAAGTTATATTCCAAACTTATAATTGCTTGTTTTGTGTCTGACGAGCATATAAGGAAATTGTTTTATTTCATATTTAGGTTTCCTAGTGCATACATTTTCTTGTGCATACCAATTTGCATTTCTACTAAAAATGAAGGGAAGGAAATCAAACAACAAAAAAAACAGGGTCTCCATTTCTCCAATTATTTTGTTTTAATAAGATAACAATAAGTGTTATAATTTCAAGTTTCTTTCTTTGAGTAGGGATTGTTTTGAATTTTCCTCGTAGTTCAGTATTATTTTGATTTAACTTTTTCCCAATATACATGATATACTATACAACATGATCTGGCTTGAATGATTAAAATAACACCATGCTAGCGCTACATCTATATGAGACAGGATTTGTATTTGTTTGGTCAGTCACAAGCATATGTAGTCATCATCACCATTTTAAAATGTCCTTATACAGGCAATTGCATTTCTTTATAAACCGATAATTAATAATTGCATTGAAAGGAAGTTGTGGTCAAAATATAAAGAGTAACGTACAAATGTTCTATTGTGTTTTTTTTTAGCATGATGTTGAAGAAAGACGACATGACATATTTGCAGAAATCTACAAGATGTTTCAACAAACCCCATTAGAGCAGCATTTGGTGATTGATGATCAGATATTTGTCAACGCTAAAGATGAATATGACACAGAGATGGGGAAGATAAAGGAAGTTATCATGAGTGAATCAGAGAGACAACCAACATGGGGTGAACTACTTCCAAAATGCTTCATCCCTTTAGAGTTAGAATTTGCATCGCTAATAAGACGCAACATTACCTTGATAACCATAGAGCATCTAAACAAAATAAACGCATTGCAGCCTATAAGACCGTTGTCAAAAGATGAGTTGAAGGTTTTTCTGAAATTTCAACATTCAATTGGCAAGTTACTGTACTTTGATGAACCTAAATTGGACGACCGTATTATTTTGTCTCCAACCCTTCTCATTGATGCCTTTAAATCAATTGTTACAGACAAACAATTTTGTAAAGGAGACAGAAAAAGAGAAGAAATTTGGGATGCAATGGGAACGAAAGGCGTGCTATCAAAATACGCAATAGACGACGTTTGGAAGAGAAAGAAATATGCAAAATTCAACAAAGACAAAGATTATCTGTTAACTGTTATGACCCATCTGGACATATTGGTAGAACCAAAGAGATACGATACTAGGCGAATGCGTATACCTGCAGACTTTTACTATGTTGCAAGTATGGTACGAGGTAGTGATGATTCCGGATACCTCCATTCAGCCGACATCACACAACGAAATATCGCCATAGCTTTTCAATCGACATCATTGATGATACCTCCTGCATTATCCTTCCGATTTATAAGTTACTGCTTATCCATCTGGTCGGTAAAGAGATTCAGAGAGACAAATAGGGAAATGCTGTTTCACAGGTCAGGAGTGTTCACAATTGATCCTTCCTTGGATATGTATATACTTTGCAAAGATGACAAGATTTCTGTCCGACTTGTTCATGCCAGAACAAACACACTCATAATGAGGGATCTTGCTTCCAGTATCAATGAATGTTTAACATCTGCCTTGGAAAAAATAAGTCAGCTGTATATAAGAACCAGCAGTGATCAGAGTGACAACAGTGATGCATCCTTTGTGACCAGGATATGTTGTAACTCACCAGATAAACCATGCATCTTACCATTCGAAAGTCTTGCATATGTCGACAAAATCTGGAAATGTCCTGCTCATGGCATTGAACACCCAATACACATTATCAAATCGTGGATACCAGGAAAGGTAAGAATCGTACCAAAATACAATCAGATACAGAAAACAAAAAAAAATATTTTGTAAACTGACATATACGACACAATCATTTTGACAATAGTGAACTACTTAAATACTGCAAATATTAAGAAATGAATAAAACACAAGCCAGTATAATATGATGATAGCATTCTTTAACGATTTGAGCGTATATAATTACATAATGTACATGTATGTTTATTTTCATTCAGTTAGATATACATTCTTTTAGTTATGTATGCATACTTTTCGTTATGTCTGTAAAAATGCTAAAATATGTTTAATTTTTCATGATAAACAAATAATATTTTAAACTTTTATTTCTGTTAAGTATGTAAAGCAGAGATATGTATTTTTACTTCTAGCAGGAGGAGGACGGATGTGAACCGGGGTGTCCAGGTATTGTATTATCTGGAATACACAGTATAATGTTCTTTTAAAATCACATATAAATTCGTGGTTTAAGATTTTTGATAGTCAACCTGAATGGTTTTCTAAATGTTAATTAATTGAATGTTATATAGAGTGCAAGTTCCTCATTTCTTTCTTCAACAATATGAAGTTATGTATTCAAATTCAATTGATATAATTGAAAAGCAAATCGGTTTGCACTTGTCTTTTACATGAATGAACCATCACATTGAGGTAACACAATAACAAATCTGTGTTATCAAACTATGATCTACGTTTCAATTGTAGTTGTACAATGGATTTTTAAAAAAAGCATATAGTTATTCCCAATAGACAAATATTTTACATGACTGTCGTATGAAGTGTTACTCGTGCATCATTCAGAGTATCATAGTAGTATATTAAGGTTAATTAGTTATAGTTATGTACGTGCCTATAGCATTGCTGATGTCATTTGATACCGGAATCAATATATGTTTTATGAATTACAATTGCACATTCATTACATATTTGCTTGAGCAGTCTGACTTGTGTGTAAATCTTTAGGTCTCGTCTTCTCAACTGCGTCAATCGTAGAATAGTTTGCAGTTTGGTTTGTACAGAGAAGTGTCTAAATATTAATTTTAAACACATAATACTACCAGTTTCCGATTTAAACCACAAATAGGTGTTCCTTGGCAACATGGTATGTAAAATCAAGTAATGTACAGTAATAAGTTTCTTCTGTTCTATATTGTCACTACAGAATTCCTTGAATTATTTATATAACTTTAAACTAGGAAGTCATTTTTTTCTAATGCACGATTTTTTTTATTGACAATTTTGTGTATACATATTTTGTGTGAAAGGGTGTTTTTTTCATGAGAGGTTATCTCAGGTTCCAAGTGAGCACTCTGAAAGCAACAAAGGCAAAAGTAGTATACTGCTACTCGAAACTAATCGAGGGATACAAAACAAATCCGAATAACAAACTGAAACTGAGGGAAACGCATCAAATATAACAGGAGAACAACGACACAACAGAAGCACAACATTAAATGTTACACACACAGAAACGATCAAATCATTAGACAAAATCCGATAAGAATGACAAAAATATCATCACAACTAGATACATGAATTTGGGAGAGATAAGTATCGTGACACGTCTTATATCAATGCGAATTCAAGTCAAATATAAAAGGGGACAAACGACACAACATAAACACAACATTAAAATATAACACACACTGAAACGAACTGTAATACAACAAGGGCCATTTTCCTGACTTGGTACAGCAACGCTTAGCATATTGATAAATGACTACTATTGATGAGAAGTTAAACACCATATTTGTGTAAATGGGTTGGACCTGTGTTCACTATGTCGCGCATAAAGAGGTATTTTAACACAGTGACATTCGAATTATTTCTCGAGCTTTTGTTAATCGTCACTTTTTCATAAAATTAACATGTTATATTTGTGTTTGATGATTACTCAAGGTGCTCTCAATTCATGTGCTGTTTCAGAAACAGTTTTACAGGTATTTGAAGTTGCATTACTTAATCTACACTTTTCAGTCATGATCGTTCAACTTTGAAACTGTTGCTTCGTTTACATGTATTAGTTTGTGATTAGATCAATTTAAAATGAACTGCTAATTTTAAGTCAATGATATTTGTATGCAATTTTTTTGGCATTTACAAGTTTTATTTCCATGGATAGTAACCTCTTCATGGTTCACTGACTTTGAAACTTTTACATAGTTGACAAGTTAATGCTTGAAATAAGATTTGTTTAAAAGGAAAGACTTATAATAAGTCAATGCTATTTGGTATTCAGTTGTATTAACATTGGCATATCTCATACACATGGAGATTTGTTTGCCATGTCCCTCATTCATGGTTCATTGACTTGGAATATCTAAATGTTTGATGTTAAAGTATTGCAATGTTAATATAAACATTTGCATCATCAAAATTACAAAAATGGCGTGACATATCTCTGTAATAATTTTTTATAAGGAAATACCTTCTATGCAAAAAGATTTAATCCAATTAAGTAATGTATCATTATGGTGAGATTGGCTTCTATACAGCATGATTACTTTTACGAAGGAATAACATTGAGAATGGAAATGGGGAATGTGATAGCAAACAATAGAGCAAACAACAGACGAAAAGTACCAATGGGTCACTATCATATTTTAACCTATTAACCTATTATCTTTTTTAAAAAGCCTAACTATATCTCAGTCTGCGAACAGGTATGAAGCACGTCTGGTTTATGGTTTTCTCTTTTTTCCCTAAAAGTTGTATTTGATTTAATCCCTATATAGTTAGACTCAACCATGGAAGTTTGGTTTTTACATTTTTATATTTGCATTTGATTCCTGCAATCTCTTTAAAACAGTTACAAATGAAGAGTTTTTGAAAGAGTTACCATCAGACCTACATCTTTGTCGGTTGTCGTTAATGTACAGCAGCAATGACGTCAGAGAACTGGCAATACATTTAGGATTCTCGGCGACAGACGTTAATATCACAGTTGACACAGGGGATCAAGCATTATGGAACTTTGAAGTTTTTCGACGATGCAGGGATAGCAATGCGGTTACATTTAAAGACATAACAAAGGCAATAGAAGAAGCTGAAAAAGGAAACATACATACACTCTGCAAGGTAACCGACTATCACAAAACATTAACAAAAGAATGTTGTTTCTATGTAATTACATCAGAAATTTCTATGGCGATTAAACTAAAAATGCAGAGACATTTCATGTCATAAAACTATGCGCTTGCACCAGGTTAACAATCAAACATTACAATTAACTTCTCATAATTTATCAATCAAAGATTGATAAATGGGTGTTCAAAGACAATAACGAATTCATATATCTTAAAGTCAATGGCATAACACCCATTCACATACATTTTGATGATGTTAAAAAACAAACACGTGCAATGTATTTAAACTTATTCATTATTTACATACAAAAAATGCCTGAAGGAATAATTTGTATGTACGTATAACATGTATACATGAAACATAAAAGCAAACTAACAGTGCTGCTAAATCTTTTTTTTATTTGAAAATAGCACACACGGTTATCAAAATAGATTTCTACTGACAACAACATCACATTTCACTTCAAGTTCCAAGCGTTGACCTCAACAGGCACACTCTATATACTACTGCGCAGGTGACCTGTAGACATGCATGCGTATGCCAGACTTAGAAATACTAAAACAATACAGTTATAAAAAGTAGCATCTGCATACTATGTTAAAGTTGTACCATACTTTATGATTGATCACTCATATATAATCAATTTATTGGCTGATCGTATATCAAATATGAATACGACCGGGTTGTTTTCTTATAAATCTGTTGCATATATGAAATCTGTTGATTTGTTTATGCCTTATACATGTTGTTTTTTTGTGTTATAATTACATTTTTTTTATGTTTTACAGCTTGTGAAAGGTGACTTTATTGGTTTTGGTAAGTTCAGTGTATCAAAATAGTTAGATCAGATTTTTATTTGTATTTGTAATCATAATTTTGGTTGATCACACATATTTTGTACATGACAAAATCCCGTCATGTTCTTCGTAGGTAACACATATATATCATAAATATACCTTTTGAATGCACGGGATATACCAAATTTTTTTTTTAAATCCACCCGTCAACGTAACGCCGACGACGGCATGGCAAGAATATGAAAAAGTAAAAGAACACTTTGTAATCTATATAGATGTGTTAGATGTGCATAAGTAATTACAATATTTCCAAAAAGCATACCTAAATACATAAACTGTACCAATGAGTTGAAGGTTTCAACTAAAATATTAGTTGCTCATCATTACAGACAGGGAGCCGGAGAAGTGGGATGTAGTAACTACAGAGGAGCACATTGACAGATTAGTTCCGTTGGTTGGAAAGCAATCTATCCAATTCCTGATCGAACTTGGCATGGATTTCCATACCTGGGAGCGGATAAGCCACAAGCAAAATGAACGAGATTTAGTTAGACTGAATAAGGATATTTTAGAAGAATGGAGTAACAAGTTTTGTCTGATGCACAGTCTAAAACCAACCTTGAGGACCATTGCTCAGTCATTTAGTAACATAGGCAAAAATGTTAAAATTGTGGAAAATGCCTTGCTAGATTTGTTTTGACTCATTTTATTATTCCACCGTTCCATCTCTATGTTTTTACATGATAGTTGATATTGAACTATTTGAAGAATAACCATATAATTTGAGAGATGGAAATTAGAACATTTCAGTTGAACACACACTTGCCAACATTATATCTACATAGTTTTAATTTGACTTTTATACTAATATAATAACATGATGAACATCGTGTATTTTAACTGAATTATGGTGTTGATATTGTAAAATACTTGTTGGTTATGGTTCTTGTTCAGGTCTTTTTCTTACATGCTTTGTTTTACCTTTAAGAAAACAACTTTCCTAAACTGATGAAATAGGAGATTTTGCTTTACAAAGCAATTTATCTAATAAATGTCAATATAATTCTGTATGTGTGTATATTGAACAATCTTAATAATGTACATTGAATAAATATGTTTTTTTTAAGTTGATAATGCACTGTTTTATCCATTAGTAGTTATTTTTGTTTGAAAGTAACCTTGAACATTTATTTCAAAGAGTTTAAAGCATTTCGACTTACCTAAAAATAGTACCAATCTATTGGGTGACCTATAGAAAAATGTATAAATCGAAATTCAATGCAGAGACAAAATTCAAAATTAATGTTTTAAATATTTAATTTAATTGTATAATGATTGATGCATTGATAAGTAATTATGATTTCAACATGTTCAAAACCCATGTACCTGTAGCATTCTAACAAAAACTGATAGTAATGCCTCCTAGCTGAATTAATTTTTTGATATATTTCGATTTGATTTTATCCTGTTTATATGTTTTAACAGTGCGGTATATATTTTTGTAAAATTGAAAATACCAGAAGAAATGTTTTGTACCCTCATCACATCAAGGCATTTTCATCTCAGAACATTACGGATTTACACCGACAATGCAATCCCACTTAATAATAATTACTTGTTATTTAACTACCAGTAACTGTAAGTTCTCTAAGATTTTTACTGCGCGTATTGCTTGTTTCTTTTATATTATATTATTGTTTGTTTATATACCCTACCATGGCTGATTTCGCTAGCTGTTTTTGTGCTTTGTATAGTTCTAAAATAAATTCAGTCATCTTAAACTGATTAGTATATGTTTATTTTATTATGTAAACCACTGTATCCGGCTAGGAGGAGGGTAAAGAGCTCATACGAATGTCGAATCCCGCAAGTTTCTGTATTTGGCCGTTAGGAGCATGTAGGACAGTGGCTGTCGTTGTTTGATTTCTGTCATAATTATCTTCTGGGCTTTTTTCTTTTATGGAGGGGGAGAGGTTTAAGCACATTAATGTTTCTATTAGGTTCTAAATTTTTAATGTTTAGACCTCAAACATCACTTAAAAAATTACTTGTCCATATATGCATAGGGTGCAGTAAAGTTTGTACCGTTAAAGTTATGATCTAAACAAAACTCGCATCTAATAGACCTCATCGTCAGCCTCGCATCTCTGAGGAGGATGTTCCGACCCAAAGAGAAACACATACCAGTACTCATCTCTTCTGTTATGACTTTTTATATCCTTGATTATTATTTTTTTTTCTGTTGATTTTCTTTTTTTAACAAATAGTCAATTATTCATACATGAGGACTTTGATTATATGCATATATTGTCAAAATACTTTTACTATAGGCATGTATTGTCATAGTTATATTTGATAGAACTTTATTTTGTTTTTAATGCTTTTAAATTTGGTCTTAAAAGATCTTTGTGACTTTTTAGGTATCCAATTTTTAGGTTTATGGCTTTTGGTTTTCTATAGCTAGGGTCTGGATAAACGTTTTAGTCCCATATGGAGTTTTTACAGTTGTTTTTTTTTATTCATTTTTGTTTACCATTAGATTGATTGTACTTTAAAAGAGGGACGACAGATACCAGAGGGACAGTCAAACTCATACAGCGAAAATAAACTGACAACACCATGACTAAATACTGAAAAAGACCAACAGACAAACAATAGTACACATACCACAACATAGAAAACTAAACAATAAGCAACACGAACCCCACCAACAACTAGAGATGATCTCCTGTAGCTCAGAAAGGGTTAGCAGATCCTGCTCCACATGTGGCACCCGTCGTGTTGTTCATGTGATATCAAATCCGGTAAATAATCTAAATCGATAGGTTACATTCATGAAAGGGAAGGGAATTGTAGATGCGACATAAGGAACATATCCGATATCATTTGTGAAAAGGTATTTCCATAACGGTCAACCAACTCGCTATGGCGTCCGTAAACTTTACGAATGGATGATTTCAACTTCGCTATTTGGAACTCTTGATTTAATAGCTTCCTTGTAAGCAGTAAGGTCCGTGTATATCTGCGTTCATTCGTTTTTCGTTTTGAAATATCAAAAACAAAAAACAAAAAACGAAAGTGGTTTTATTTTTCATTTTTGATTTCTTAAAAACCAAAATAAAAAACGAAAGTGTTTTCATTATTCGTTTTTGATTTCTTAAAAACAAAAATGAAAAACAAAAGTGTTTTCGTTTTTCGTTTTTGATTTCACAAAATGAAAAACGAAAAACAAAAGTATTTTCATTTTTCATTTTTGATTTCTCAAAAACTAAAATCGAAAAATAAAAGTGTTTTCATTTTTCATTTTTGATTTCACAAAATTGCTTATTTTAACATGTCCATGCATGGTTCATAGGAATAAACTAGATCTTCAATCAGAAACTTGAATTGCAATACTATCTATCAATTTCTTTATCTGCAGTTAGTCAACGACCTTTAATGGTGAGAAGTAGGATTGATTCTGAAATAATTTTGTTAATAACAAGAAAAACTATTTTCTGCTGAGAAAACAACGTATGTTTCTAATATAAAATGAAATATACAACAGTAAGTTTTTCAAAACAACGGTTTTATGACTTGGCTGTTCACATTGAATGGTCACAGTTCGACCCTCAACATTAACGAAAAAACATACCGTATTTGTTATAAATTTTCGAAAACCTATATGTTACACATGATCCATAGACACTCACTGGGACATAATTTGGTGACATAAAATTGAGCGCTCAACCCTCCCCCATCATGGCACACTTAATTATGAACAAAATTATAACACAAATGATATAACTCAACTGCAAAAGGCTAACAAGATCGGTAAAAATTACAAAAAAACAAAAAGAAAAACGTGAAGACGATAGATACAAAAGACCGATATAAGAGAAGTCACTATTTCTCATATTTTGATAAAAGTAAAAAACATGAAATAAACAAATCATACTTTTCAAGACTAAAGTATAATTTAAAGCAAATACAATGGTTCTAGTGCACAAAGATTAAAATATAACAATCGGAGAAACACAATGTTGAAGTGAACGAATCTGATATATACAGAATGTAGCACGAGGAATACTATAACTGTTAAAATATATCGTTTTGTATTTATTTAAAGGTTTTGTATTATTTTATATTTTAAAAGCGAAAATATTTTTGGCGAACACATTTTTTTTTAAGTTCCACACGCCGGTAAATTGATAACCTTTGATGAAGAAGTTATTTGATTTAAAGGGAAGTTCATAACATAAGATTTTAGTTTAAAGCAACTAAACAAACACGATTTACTTGATTTACAGTTTGATTTAGATGAAATATTAGAATTACAATTATATACTATTGTTTTTTTGTAATTATCGTTGTTCTCCTCTTAAATTCAATGCGTTTCACATGTTTCACTCAGTTTTAGTTTGGAACCCGGATTTGGTTTTTTTTCTATCGATTTATGAGTTTCGAAGAGCGGTAAAATACTGTTGCCTTTATTTAAATACACCAAATACACCAAATAGTATACTGACAAACCTATGCTTGATTTTTATCCATTTTAATTTTTTTTTTATATGTGACGCCATTTTTGTGGCGTTGATCCGGTTGTGTAACTGACAGTTCTTGGTTCTATGTGTGTGTGCTGTCCTATGTTATTTTATGTGTTCGTTTTAATTTCTTGCTTATCATGTCGAAATGTACAATCGTATTATTTAGTTGTATATGTATATGTCTTGAATGTTCTTGTATTTATTTGTACCGTACTCCTGTCATGCTATCTTGTCATTGTATTGTTATATTTAACATTGCTAAATCAGTGCGAGGTTGTGATAGCCACAGCACCAGAGTCAACTCACCATGTTGTTCTTAAAATGCCTTGTACAAAGTCAGAAACATGGCAATTGTTAGCTTATATATATTTAAAAAAGGAAGTTATTTTCTTTGTGTGCTGCATTGTCGTTTTTTTGTTGTTGCACTTAAGTGTTTCTGTTGTTTAGTTGTTTTTCTCTTATAGTTGATGTGATGGTTTAAGTATGTAACCCGGTTTTTACTCAATCGATTTCTGACTTTAAAACAGCGGTAAATTGTTGTTTCTCTAATCAACAACTACTGGCTCTATAAACACAATCTGAGTCAAAAATAAAAAATAGATGAATGATATTCTGTTTTACAAACAATTTTTCAGACACAGTCAAATTTGTAACCAAATCTTTGTAGCTATTACATAAGTTAGTAAATGTATAACACAAACTATTATAACATCCATCTCTGATTACAAAAATAAAGGCAACAGTAGTATACCGCTGTTCAAACTCATAAATCCATGGACAAAAAACAAAATCGGGGTAACAAACTAAAACTGACGGAAACGCATAAATATAAGAGGAAAACAACGACACAACACTACAATGTAACTAATACACACAGAAACGGACCAAGCATCAGACAAAATTCCACGAGAATAACAAATATAACATCAAAACCAAATACATGAATTTGGGATAGACAAGTACCGTGACACGTCTTATCGCAATGTCAATTAGTAGATGACAGTCCAAAGTTGACAAATTCGACGTAGTCAATGTAGTAAATACATGTAATCATTAAAATGTAATTTCAAAGAGTTTCCCATTTTCTAGGTCTCATCGTTTAAAAACCAAAACTGACACGCTTTTTTAGTTGGTCCAATGCAGAAAAGCAATACGCTGTCTTTAGATATAGAAAAAGATCTAAACACCAATTAGTGATTGTTTGTTTTTAAATCAGCGGACGAGTATTAACGATTTATAGTAAAATATGATATATTGATCTTTTACATCTTTTTTTTCTGGACATTATGGGTTGATGGTTTTATTGCAGTGTCTTATGTCTATATCTAAGTTGATTCTGGTGTTGATGTTGGATGTGGTTTGCTTTTCTTTCCAATGATATTTGGTTATTAGTATGACCATTTTGCTGTGTTGTGTTGTGTGAAGCTACATATTTACTTCAATTTGCCAGATATAATTTATTGCCGAGACAGACAAAAGATGTTAACATATATCATAAATTTAACCACACGGAATTAAATCAACATAATTCTACTTTGAAATCAAAAAATATTTTAATGATCTTCCATCCTCAATTGAAAGATCAAATACATCGTGTCATTAAACAGTGGTTTGTATTGGTTTGTTTCAAGACATTGCAGCAGTGTAAATGTATCTTATTTAGTACCAATGTAAAAACAAAGAAGATAACATAAATAAACGGAAGCTGGAATTGAAAGAGAAAAAATCATTGCATTACACATCTTTCTCAAATATTATCAAGCATTTAAAACTACATATCACCGATATGAGGACAGAACTTTACCTATTTCAAATTTAAGGAGATTTATAATTCTGATTGCATGCATATTTATGTGTGGTTAATTTGTGTGTTAATACAAAAAAAAAGTATTGTATTTTTAACCGGATGTCCGAAGGAAAAATCGGTAATATTTATCAAAAGTCCAGGATTATCATGTAATACACCATACATGGTTTCGTCTACATAAACTCATCATTCGCGCTCAGATCAAAATAGTTATAAAGCCTAAAAGTACAAGAGCATTGAGGACCAACAATTGCAAAAAGTTGTGCCAAATACGGATAAGGTAATTTATTCCTGGGATAAGAAAATCCTTAGTTTTTCGAAAAATTCCAAAATCCAAAAAAAGTGTCCGTGCAATTACTTAGGAACTGATTAACTTAAGTTTTCCAATTTAAATATGTTGATAAAAACTATGACAAAATGGATGTCTAGTTTGAAATTGACGGTGTTTGCAGTCATCTGTTAGGAGTTATGGTTTTGCAAAGATTGAACAATGGTGTTCCGAGTCTTGTCCTTTCCTAAATAATGAACCTTTCAACAAAAAGCTGTTCAAATTTTCATATAGTGTAACTTATGACAAAATGGTGGTCAAGCTCAATATTTGTGATTGTCAGCAGTTTTGATATTTGTGATGTTGAAAAACCAGGACATAAAATAAGTGTTAAAGCTGATGGTTTGCTGTCATTCCGATGGCCTCTTGTTCAAAGTAAAATAATCCAAAAAACGGATTCCAAGATTATTTTTTTATAGCTAGCCACATCTATCACTTGTTTGGTAGTTGTATGAAATTACATCATACGAACAACGATGTGTGAAAAAACCAACAAACATAACAGGTTAAAAATAGGGAAACAGCAGTCAACATTGTCCTGTTGTGTTATCAATGTAATCAGAATAAAAACAAAACAATATGCCATCACAACGGTATACAGACAAACAGCATAAGCAAAACAGAAAAAAACAAGAATACAAAACATTTTAAAAGCACAATAACAGAATGAGATGTATAAGTTTAACATATTGGTATATAGATATAAAAAAGAGATATCAACCCTTTTAAGGTAGTTCGGCGGTTTAATTTTCGCGCCGTCTGCGCATAAAGTTTCGCAATGATATCGTAAGTCATTTACATTGTCGTAATTTGCCATTACATTACTATTGGATCATTAAACTAATATTTTTTTCTAAATACATTGAGAAAGATTTCAATGACTATTAACAGCAATTTCAAAACTAAATAAAGTATATTGTTGCAATTGTCACTGTCGAAATAGTTAGTCCGTTCTAAAAAAAATATTGAGCCTGTTATTGACGTCTGAGAAGACGGAAGAGAGCATAACTCATAATAATCAAACACGTGAATTGCTTTTCATGAATACTGTAATGCAGATCGAAATAATAGATAACAATCTTCATTTTGATAGCTTATGAAGCAGTTTACCCTTGTCTTACACTAGAAAAGGTTCGACAAATATGCGAAAGATGGATGTAAACAAATCATTAAAAGATAAAAAACAATTAAATGCTGATGAATTGAAAATAAATGCCCAAAGAGCGATTTACGACCCCTGAAATAATTAGTATGCGTAAAATTAGAGGAAATAATTTCAAACAATATCCGTCTCAAACAACAATCAATGACACCCGGTTTTTTTAGGCTGAAACATACATATAACCATAAGCATAGCTCATGGTACTTCTATCAGGTAATTGATTTAAAAATGTGTGGACCTTAGAGTTCGGGTGTGTATAAATCATCTGCATAGTGGTCGGACCATTTGGGTTTCTGGGAGAACAGGTCAGGAAAATAGGAGGCTTATATGATATATGCAAACATAATTTTCTTTTTGAAAACCTGGTATTTTCTTATGCGAATGCAGGCGATTTTGCCCAGATTGCAGTTGTAACATTTTTGGTTAAGCATGCACACTTAAGATTTAGAACTGATGGTCTGGATTGACGGTCCTTCGTTTCTTTCTTGTCTAATTCTTTATAACATTTATCTCTTATTATTTTTTATCCATTTTTCTGTATCTCTAATAATTTAAAACACTATTATTCTTCATTATTATGTATAGTTTCTTTATTTACAAGTGTAGTGTGCATATTACATACATTATTTTCTATTCTTTAAACTTTTCCTGACCCACCTACATTGTATTTGATCGCACAGAACCTTCATGAGAGAAAAACAAAACTCAAAGCAGGAAAACTAAATCTTGTCATAGTATTGTTTGTAAAAGCTTATAAGGCCTCAGTTCATAATATTGCTGTTAACTGATCAGCAATTGGCTCAAGAACACAGTTAATTCGTAGTTTATTTCTTTAACATGTTAAAGAAATTAAATGAAAACTTTCAAAAATTGCATCTGTACGAAGTGGGTGTTGTATTCTCTTGACAGCTTCAGGCATACTAATTTTTTAACTTTTTCAGCTGGTCCATTCATGACTAAAAGTGCGGTTACAATATTATTTTAACATCTCAAAATACTTCCTCTGTAAGAAATAGTTTGTTTAAAGGTATATGTAAACAATTTGCAATGTATATAATTATACCTAGAGTCTATATTTGTAAACACAGAGAATCAAAGGATAATGTCTATGTTCCTATCTAATAGGATATAAGGATTTAAACGATATAAACAACTTTGTGTGACCAGAGCAAATTTACTACAATCTCTAATTTGATGACGGACATGTACGTACATACAAAGCTTGTCACATTTATCTTTCTTCACAGCAGTTGTTAGACAAGGATACGGACTTTTCATACAAATCATTTTGCACATTTTTCTGTGATAATCTACTTTTCGCTAGATTCAGAGAATTCACAAATGAATAATACAAATTCATATATCCATAAGTTTTACCATTACAATACTGTCCTAAGTTAAAAGAAGGATTGGCGCCTTCATACATTAACCCCACCACAATCTGTATGACCCTGTTCCAAGTCACAAATGTGTAATTCAGTGGTTATCTTTTGTTGCTGTGTTTGTTTATCATTTTGTGCATAAATAGGCCGATTTTTTTCTAATTTGAATTGTTTTATATTAGTCATTGTAGGACCTCTTTATGGCTGACTATGCGATAACGGCGTTTGACCTGTAAATTTTAACTTCTGCGTCATTTGGTTTATTACGGAGAGTTGCCTCATTATCAATCAACTATTATACCACATCTTCCTTTTGTATTGAAACACAAATATTGACACATAAAAAACCTGTAATATAGAAAGTCAGAATGCGACTTACTGATAAAAAATTAGCAGACTCTTAGCTGACACTTATCAATTGTGTGTAGCATTAAATAGAAAAATTGTGTGGCAATCTGAGATAAAGCGTGAATGACTTGTAGAAAAAGCGAAGATATATATTCAAATATGCACAAAATTTCCGATAAATTTAAGGCACAGTTCGCGCCGAAACATTTCCAGATATGACATGGAGTAACTGATAAATGAAATTAAGAAAAAAAATGGGGAATGTGTCAAAGCGACAACAACCCGACCATAGAGCAGACAACAGCCGAAGGCCACCAATGGGCCTTCAATGTAGCGAGAAACTATCGCAATCGGAGTCGTCCTTCAGCTTGCCCCTTTAAAATGCATACTAGTACAGTAATAATTGACGTCATACTAAACTTTGAATTATACAGAAGAAACTAAAATTAAAAATCATACAAAACTAGCAAAGGCCAGAGGCTCCTGACTTAGGACAGGCGCAAAATTGCGGCGGGGTTAATCATGTTGATGAGATTTCAACCCTCCCCCTGTAAATACTCTATAGAACATTGTCTCATCAAACAGAACTTGCCTTATAAACCTGTGAATCGAGTGTGCTATGTGTAGACAAATATCCAATTAAAGGTGACATAAATAAATGATGATGTGGAAAATAGCTTTTAAAAACATTAAGTATTTCCTTCCAGCATATGTATTTAATGTATTGGCTGAAATAAAACAAAATGTTATCTTCTGTGAAGTGTTAGTCAATATTCCTATATTAAAAGACGAATATACTAAATCCCTTCGAATTTGGTGAAAACTTAGATATACAGAGGATCTTACCATATCTCATAGGATATACAAACTTAGATTATTTAAAAATAAAGTGTATTTAGAAGAAAAAAAGTTCTTTCTTTACAAGATGGCCTTTTACAAAAAAGTACAATATGAATTGCAAATTATTTGTGTATTTTATTGTCCGTTTTCCTTTGTTCGCCAATATTAATGGAGTGTTTCGTGCTTCATCTTTAAAACAAACCTGTTGATGAATACATTTCCCTTTACAAATGTATTATTTAATATATTTTATTTAAATCCTTTATCAATTTTGTTCAATAGTCAGCTATTATTAAAAATTACTGGATCGTTTCAACAGGAAGTTACCTACTTTGTTTTCTGTTTGTATTATTACAAAAGTGGATACTTTTAAATTAAATCTATAGAATTCTTCTGACTTGTTTCGACGAAAGATTTCCTTTTCAACATGTACACACCTATCTTTGACTGATTGATTGCCGAAATAAATGGATTAAAATATAACTGTGTCATATGGTAAGAAAATTAAAAATGATTAATCATGTGTGATTTGATTTCTTGCTGAGGTGCGTATTTTTTTAAAATTTGATGTAATGGTTTAGTAAACTTTAAACCTTCAATTAAGCTTTGTGTTACTTTTAATTTGCGACTCAGAAAACACATCAACGTAACAAAGTAAATGGTATTTGATGAGCTACGTGACAGGTTATACATTATATCGTCATCATCCAGTATGCAGCTGGTTTTGCCAAATATAAATAATGTGATTTAAATAAGAAATGTTAAATATTATTTGTAGGTTGACCTTAGCAAAATCAAACACAGACAATTGAAACAACCTAATGCTTCTTTATTCTTAAATCTAAGAATGATTTGAATTTAAAAAAAATTCTATAACCGATTGAAAGATCAAATGCATTGTCTCATTAAACAGAACTTTTAGTAACAAGAAACCCTACTTTGTGAAGAACCACCCTGATTCTGAAATCCATAACTAAACGAGAATGATAAGATAAATATGCTGTCCATTTTGAATGACAATATATGTGTTAAATTTATGAAACTTCAATAACTAATATTTAAGTAAGTGCCTGCATCTGAAATGTTAAATTGCTCTTGAGTGTAAGGATACTATCAGAATTCGGAGGTCTCCCTTATATTTTGATTGTTTTCTTGATATTTACACATATTACATCCATTTCTCTCAGCGGTTATAACAGCAAAGATACCATATACAAAACATTTCCCCCATCGTATGACGTTTGCAAATCTCATTTCGTATGTTACATGTGTGCATGTTCACTCTACACGAACTTCATGAAAAGGGGTGTGCTTCATTCACAAAGACTTCTGCAAAAGCATTTTGGAGAAAAATGGCTGAATTCGATACTTCTCTGATTTACGGTCACCGTCACGTATTGTTTGACCTATGCGATAAACATAAATATGAAGATGTGATATGAGTGTAAATGAGACAACTCTCCATCCAGGTCACAATGTATAAACAGTAAACACGAAATAAAAAAGTTTTAAGTACATAATCCACCTTGAAAGTATTCATCACAGGATTATAAATACGATTTACAAATAGTACTGGTCATTTTGAAATAGATCAAATATGATATCATTCCATCAGCATGATGTGGAATTCTTTTGACTCAGTAACTGGTATCTGCCCAATCTACTCAATGCAGCCAACTCGATGTAAAAGCATAAAATATCAATTAATCTTTATTGATGAAAACAAAATCCAGAGATTGATCCAGCAATCTCCCGTACAGGGCATGAAAAACTACCAATGGATTACTCTTGCATTAAACACTAGTCAAAGATAAAAGTCTAATACAAAATAGAATAAAAATGAAACGAACACAAAATGCTACTGATGTTTTGATAGTCAGATAGGATCAATTGAGGTAGTATTTATGTTGATTGCCTTGTCATTTTGAATGACCAAATGTTATATTCATTTGAAGTGTTGTTTTCCTTACATTAAATTATATAATCGATCTTTAAACAATCAGTCATTTGACAAAACAAAACCAATAACATGCAAAGTAACATTCTAACAAACTGCATGCCACTAGACCCCAACTCTCACGGTATGCTGTGTTTCATATGTGTAACATTGAACGCAGTACAAAAAGGACCGTAATGACAGATTTTTTTTCTAAAGTGTTATCTATCGTCTCCAAATCATATTGTATCGTTAATTAAACTAGTGTCGAGAAGGACCAGGTACATGTATGCTGTCACATTCATTATGATATATTCGTCTATTACATATCTAACAATAGTTCAAATTAAGATGATCATGGATGAATAAACAATCCATTTTTTATCGACTATAATTAGTAATCATCAGTGAATTAGAATCAATTATTCAATCTATTTTTATGATGTAACTCTATATTTCATTTATTTATTCCTATTCTATTGCTGAAATATAGGAAAGCATAACATTTTACTAAATGATAATTTTAAAGTACATTGATATCAGCTTTATTTACAGAGTTTTCACAATGAGCTCAGAAGAAAGAAGGGAACAGATTTTCGAGGTAAAACAAATATATATCTAATGGTGTTCGAAACTAATACATGTTTAAATATACTTTTTCGCTTTATTGGTCTTTTGGAAAACGTTGTTTGTGTTATATTTAGACCCTACCACCAAGAAATGTGTTTTGCATGCACACGTATCAAAATGCGGTGTTTCTTCAACGCAATTATAGGTTTGAACGTTGTTTTGAAATTAGACTTGTTAAGACTTGTTTATCAGGTGTAGACCTAGTATATTTTTCTGATGGTTTACATGTAAACAGATGGTTTCGTCATTACAGCCATGCATTTTAGTCGGTTAGACTATATCATGAATACTAAACAAGGAAATCCATTGAAATCAAAATTCATATATTATATATAGTTTACGCATTAGATTGAAATTAGATGTCTAATTATTATGAACCTTTCCAAAGAGTGTACCAAGTTAAGGATGCTAAATTATCAAAAGAATTTGACCCATGACAACTATAATACGCAACGGCTGCGTTGTATGTCATTGTGATATGCAGTGGTCAAAGCATTATATGCATTGGTTAAGGCATAATTTGCAGTCGTAATTGAACATTCCAGAAAACAAAATGAAACAGTTATTGAATCCATATAATTAGTTACTTCGATTGAAATCGAAGAAATAACACCTGCTTTTGTCTGCAGATCGGACAGACATTATTTCACCGATTTAAGGAGGCTCGAGGGTATAAAAATTTCAGAAAAAAATTAAACATTTGTTTTTCATTACAAATTTTATTTATTACCTTTCGTAGTTGTTACTTTATCATATGGTACAAAAAACATTCAAAACAACAATTAATCGTGTTGGCTTCAAATGACTTTAAAAATGTAAACATCATTGAAAAAATTCCAAATTATCTCCCTTTGGTGGAAAAATGCCATTTGGCTTTAACTCATCGGTGACCTATATTTTCTAATATAATTTCGATATATGCTGTACTTAAACTAAATTATTGTAAAATTTGAGCGATTTCTGTAATAAATTTCTTTTTTTATTTCGATATTACATTTATTTCTCCTATTAGTTCAACAGAAAACAAAAACACTTTTACAAAGATGTATGCTTCTTTCGAAGGCAGATTGTGAGCGCAAATGAACGGTGACCCCATTTTTTCTATTTTATTTTTCTATTAACTATAAGATAAAGTTCATTTATAGAAAAATATAGAGAAATCCTATATAACTGATTTAGACCCGCGAACCCCCTTAAGGATAATTCATTCAATGGAAATGATATAACGAAAAATTGAATGCATTAATAAAAGTTATGTTCAACTTAAGGAATAAAACTGCATAATATGATATTACTATTATAATGAATAATACCACTGAAATATTGAATGACATTTATATAAACTGTGTGTCTCGATTTCATTTCACATTGAACAACCAAAAGTTATATGCTACTTTTAAAATGTCTTAAGTCAATATTCAGTGCCGTATTTCATAAATATATAAGATTTAGATCGACGTTCACTGGGAACCTATGATCGAGGTCCGTTCTTCAAATGATGTGATGCTATGACTGTACACCAAAACTATTACTGGGACTGCATGTGTTTTTGTGTCCACTGCTTATAGTGTTGTGACCACTGCATATAATGTGTTGACCACCGTTTGTACCGTTTTAGCAACTGCATATAATGATAAACATCCACATAAGACATTCGTGGTGTTCCATAGAAAACTATCAAGTAATACGGGTGCCCGAGAATTGAAAACGCTTCTTTCATGCATCCTTAATTTTACTTACTTCTAGTATCAACGTATAGGTACGCCTCTTACGTATGTGATATACATCCTCATTAAAACATTGATGAATAATTTGTATCTTGTGGTACAGGATCTAATACTTGATGCTGAGCGTGGAGACAAGGAGAACGTAGAACAGTGCTTAGAACTAGGAGCAAATATAAACTATCAAAACTGGGTGAGTTTTAAGAATATAATAAACATTTCACATTTCATATATTTGCATTCATACTTTATTATGTAATCAAAACTTCTAGTATACAATGTTTTAGAGTAAATATGACTCCATTGTTTTTTTTTAGGACGCTGAAATAATGTTGTTATGAATTTGAAGCATTATAGAAAAACATATTTTACAATAAAATTTATGAGAAAAGAGATGCTTTTTCATTTCCTATCGTTAAAGTGAAATGCAGTGAAGTTTAGCGTTTGATAGTTCATTGATACCATTCTGGCGTATCATAAACAAACAACTTGTAACGACTCATTTCATTGGCCGAAAGATTCAAATACAACGGCAATGTAGTCAGTGTACACGTGAAATTACACAGGCGACCGACAATGGAATGTACTATATGTTACTACGAACGTAAAAACAAGGATTTGTATAGTTTACAAACCTTTGGTAAAAGAATCAAATAAATGATTTGTTAACTTCAAATAGTGGGGTCAAAATATTATACTGATACTTTGTATTGAGTAATATTCTAAGTTCTTTATGCATGCAGCGACTTAATTATTTTGTACAGCATAATGAGAAATATAAGGATAAAATAAAATACATGTGCCACTTTTATACGGATGAATATATGAACCATTTTTATTTATTTCATACTGACGATAGGTTATAATCCTAACAATGTCGTGGTCACTTGTAGGCTATATCGTCAAATTTCCGCGTACGGGAAAATTTGAAATATTGTTAATAATGGACCATTTCCTGTTGTGATTGAATAAAAGAATGCTTATTACAGTTTTAGAATTAGATAATAACGAAATAAATGTCAACTGGATAGATTTATTCCGTAAAGCACTTCAAACTGTATAATATATAATTGTAAATAAGACTACGTTTCATTCTATGACGTTTTACAATTTGAGAATAACGAAATAAATGTCAAGTACATTTGTTTTGTTAAAACAGAGTTTTAAAGAAAGAGACAGGAAAATTTGATGATCAGTATATAAGACACTGTTTTGAAGAAACACACGGGGAAATTTGAGGATCAGTATATAAGACACTGTTTTGAAGAAAGAGACGGGGAAATTTGAGGATCAGTATATAAGACACTGTTTTGAAAAAAAAGAGACGTAGATTATAATGAATAATTATCTTCTCCTCGGAGACGATATAAAGAATTGAAAGATGGACAGTCAGTGCGTGAATGCTTCTTACTACCTGATTGGAAGATATTACGAGACGTGAATAATCAAAGTTTATTGATTGGTTAGGATAATCCAAACTTAGTAAATGTCCTTCAATCCCGCAGAGTATCGGATTTGTCTTCTCTATTTTAGCAATTAGATTTTTCCTGGTTATTAATCATGCATATTCATGATAATGGTACACAAGTAACTTTTATCTATAAATAGCCGAATCTTCTGGAGTTTCGTCAACAAAAACGTTAAACGATTTATACTACTTCATAACGTGTGACTACACGTGTGTGGTAACATTTGTTGATTGATGCACGTGGCTATTCTAGTAGATGAATTAATCTACAAAGCGAGAACACTTTCCATTTTCATCAGCTAATAGACGGCTAGCCCTTTTTGAAAGGCTAATACTTGTAAAACATTGCAGTCAAATACATCAACAATAATATATATCAACAACCTTCTTCAACTCTCTGAAAGGGTTTTCTTTTTAGACTTAGAGAATAACGAAATAAATGTCAACTGAATAGATTTATTCCGTAATGCACTTCAAACCGTAAAGAAGACTGTTTTGTTCCATGAAATCTTACAATTTGAGAATAACGAAATAAATGTCAATTGAGTACATTTATTTTATTAAAACAGTGTTTTATAGAAAGAGACGGGAAAATTTGAGGATCAGTATATAAGACACTGCTTTCAAGAAAGACACGGGGAAATTTGAGGATCAGTATATAAGACACCGTTTTAAAGAAAGAGACGTGGATTATAATGAATAATAAAACAATGCAGTAAAATACATCAACAATAATATATATTAATTACCTTCTCCAACTCTCTGAAAGGGTTTATCTTTGGGGTATATTTTAGAAAAAAAGGGGCTAGGCGTTTTTTTGGGGGGAAATAAAAAATTGAAAAGAAATCTATCTTTTACTAAAAAAAATATGAAGAATTTTAAATATCCCCGTTTCAGGTCTGGACGGGGAAATTTGACGATATAGCCCACTTGTAATAAGTATCTCATAATACTGATCCATTACAATAATTAATGATGGGTTGCACTGACATTCCTCTTTGATTATGTTCATGCTATAAAACATACACACAGTACCTAAGCGTACCATAAACGGAGGAAATTTTCCCCAGATGTCGTAGTTTATAAGGAACAATTCACGTTTGAATTGTTTTACATTGTCATTTCGGGGCCTTTTATAGCTGACTAAGCTCATAATTGAAGGCCGTACGGTGACCTATAGTTGTTCATTTCTGTGTCATGTTGGTCTCTTGTAGAGACCACATCTTCTTTTTTTTTTTAAATATACCCAAATGCGTCCAAGCTTAGCGAAAGGTCGTGCGACATAATCAGTCAAACAAACTTTTTTTAGATTATCTCTTTAAGGAACGATCGTTTTCATTGGTCAATTAAAACCTTCAATTTTACACCTGCGAAAATAAAACACACGTACTATAATGTTGAATGGACTGATCAATATTCACGTAGCTGATGAAGGTCGTCTCATATCTTCAATCGCTGTATTCGCGTACATGATTGTGTTCTTGATTATCCAATTTCATTTCTAGCTTTTATACATGTATACGTGTAAAATTCATTGATTTTATTTTTTTGAGGAATAGTAACATTTCAGACTTGTAAATATGATCTTTTTTTCCCCATCGAAATATCTAATTTAACTGTCTCCTCTCTGGATTAAGGGACGATATCAAAAGTTCAATGTAGGATAAGAAAAAAAACTTAATTCACATAGTGTTTTCAATGAACCCCCTCCCCTTCTTAACATAATTTGGAAAAAAACTTGATTGACCAATATGGATACATATAAAATCGGTGTCAAATAAACAATAATTACAGCAATTTTTTTTTCCCAAACCGCAAATTATTCGAATTAAGTTTTTTTATCCTTCATTAATCTTTTGATTTCAGGGCAGAATCAATTTGCGCCTATTGCAGTTTTGAAAAGGTATTAATTGTGCCACATTTACCAGTAAATATTTTTTTTCCTATACCATACCTGTTTTCACGAGTCAAGATGTCTGATATCACTAGTATTAAAGAGATAATCGTAACTGGAATTACTATTATTCCAATATGGCAACGGCAGATATAGTAAAATCTTTACAGTCATTTTTCTCAAATGTAGCATGGTTTCGTCAATAGTTACTCAGCTGTAAGGTTTTTCTATACCATGACATCATATTCAAATCGTAACGGTGCACTGGAATTGTCTAAGCGCTTTGAAAATTGCCGTTGAAAAATTCGGGATGATAATCGTAACTCGGATAAAAGATAATCGTAATTATGGTATTAAAAACATGAGAAGATAATCGTAACTGTATAGTGGTTTACTGATATTGACACTAAAAACGTATACCTGATAGCATATGATGAAATTATGGTGATGAATTAATCACGTTTCAACATCTTATGACATTACTTTTTGTGCATGTATTATAAATAGTTCTAATGGAAACAGCTACATTTGTACATACTATTATATCAAAAAATTGGAAGGGTAAACAAGCTTCAAGAAATTGATAATAGGAAAAACACGAACTATGTTAAAGTACAGAAAACTCAACGAACTAGGAATGTCACAAAATATGGGAATGAGCGAAGAGGCAATTTTAAAGGAAGTTTTGTGATTAAGACTGTTAAAAAACATAGTAAATGTAGTAAATATTGTTTTACATCATTTATTGCAGGTGGCTATATGTGATATTTCTGTCCCCGGGAAGCTACTGTTGATTTAATTCTAGCCCATACCCTATTATGCCATTATGAAGTAGGAAAAAATGTTTAGTATTCACCAGAGACAGATTAACGAGAAATGTTAGGAACTACAGTTTCGCAATTTTTGGGATATGGGATATTGCTAATCCCCCTCCATCCCCCCCCAAAAAAAATACAACCTCAAACGCGCACATAACATTGAAACTTTGAAAGAAATTAAAATATCTTCTTACCACAAAACCTGACTCTATAGCTGCTTAATTTTCAATATCTTTAACAGGAACATGTAAATATTTAAAGGTTATGCATATTGTTGTCAGTTATAAGGGTGGTTTTCTTTTGGATTTCATCAGGCATATTTCGTAAATAGTGACAAACAAAAAGGTAAAACATGCTACACAGAAGAACAAGTGGTCAGTATGCTGGAGTTTCTTATCGACAACATATTTGTTGAGTTTGGAGGTAGACTTTTCCAACAAATTGTCGGCATTCCTATGGAAACAAACTGTGCGCCTCTTCTTGCCGACCTCTTCTTGTTTTCTTATGAATCGGAGTTGCTCCAGACACTTGTCAAAAACAAGAGGATCAAAGAAGCCAGATTATTTAATTTCACTTTCAGATATATTGATGATGTTCTTTCCATAAACAATCCCAACTTTTCTGATTGGTTTCAATTAATATATCCACCAGAACTAGAGATTAAAGGAACAACAGACACGGCTTTCTCCGTCTCATTTTTAGACTTATATTTCGAATTTGACTTACACAGTCATCTCAGTACCAGGATCTATGACAATCGAGATGATTTTATTTTTGAAATTATAAATTTCCCCCACCTTAGTAGCAATATACCAACTTAACTTGCATATGGGATATATATTTCCCAACCTAGTCTGAGAAGAAAGTTGATGAACCAGGGGTATGTCAAACAACGTCTCGTCCTTTTTCTAAAAAAGTTCATCGGAGGGTACCAAGACCTTGTTGATAAATATTCCGTATCAACTTCACAAATAATACACGATGGTCTTGATGTATATATTCTGCGTACTGATGTTGTTTATCATCTTAACCACGTGTTTTATAGTTTTTTCATTTGTCTTTGTTCTATTATTAATATTACTTTTATTGTTGAATGGTTTTATGTGATATCCGTTTGACGTGACTCGGTACTTATACATCTCGTCAATGTGTTTGTATTGTCTTTCATTTTTTAGTTGCGTGTTTTGTATGTGCGACTTTTTGTATTTCTTTGGTTCTCATAACGTGTCTCTGTACTTAAAAAGATCCCATCAGTATGATATTGTTCTATTTTATGTCATTATGATATAATTCTATTGTGAATTACAAAATACGTTGAACCTTAAACGTCAAAATCATTCAATCGCGTAGAGGAATTAACTATTTGTGGATTCTTATAAATTCTGTAAATAACTTTTGGACTATTTTCAATCTCGGTCTATTTCAGAAATTTATTCTTACATACTTTTGATTTTTTAACCCTATATGCTAACATTGCCTATGTAAATTTTGAAATTGTTTGTATGCACATTGAACGACAAATGTATGTGACGTATAAAATTTTCTGACGTCAGACACACAAATCAATGAATGTGTTTGTAGATAGATGTTTTTGTGTTCTGTTAAATTGTTCCTTTAAAAATTGTTATACGATGATGACTGATGTACCCATATTTTGACTATTTTATTTATTGTGTCTGTTTAGTTAAAGCATCAATGTAAATATGACGGCATTTGATGAGACTATCATCAAAGTGAGAGGGTTAGCGCTATAAAACCAGTTTGATTTTTTTGTGTTCTGTTAATTTGTTCCCTTTTAAAATTGTTATACGATGATGACTGATGTACCCATATTTTGACTATTTTATTTATTGTGTCTGTTTAGTTAAAGCATCAATGTAAATATGACGGCATTTGATGAGACTATCATCAAAGTGAGAGGGTTAGCGCTATAAAACCAGTTTTAATCCACCATTTTCTACATTTGAAAATGCCTGTACCAAGTCAGGAATATGACAGTTCTTGTCCACTCGTTTTTGATGTATTTTTTTTATTTGATTTTGCCATTTGATTATGGACTTTCCAAATTGATTTTCCTATAATTTCAATATTTTTGTGATTTTACTTTTCAATAAAAGTGTGAATTTCAGACCTAAAAAAATGAAAAATTAACTTGTCGAAATTTTTATTTCTAGAGTTATTTTGAATACCTCTATTATAGACCTGTTTGTAAATAAAAAGTGCAATCTAAAATACTCTATAAAATGATATCATTTTCATAATGTATGTACTGTTTCGTAGGGGACATTTGTCCACTACGAAACTGCTTTTAAACGTACATCTTATTGCATTTTAATTAGTTTAAAAATATTTATTTATAGTGGATTGGGAAACAAGGTTTGCAACTTATATTAATCCCTTTCCACTTTGCATTTTAATGTATCCTATAGACATCCCAGTTGTTTTACTTTATTAACTAGAAAGCTCTGATTTTTTTTATTTTTAGAACTATTTTTTCATGATCGAAATATATTAAACAGAACTTCATATTTGAACGTACAACTCATGTTCGTAGTGGACATTTTGATGAGTGTCGCAGTGGACAAAACCGTTTCGATCGAAGTGGACAAAAACTTACGGCGTCGTAGTTAACATCGACCCTATTCTATGTTGATAGCATACTGAAAATACATAAAACTAAGCCTTGTTATTTGCTTTGCACGAATAAAATTGAAAAAATACAAAATCTCTAATATTTGTTTCGTAGGTGACCGTTTTGTAGTGGACATTTTTATATGTTTTATTTTTTCCCCAAATCCCTATATTGCAATTGTAACAAGAATAATTATATTCATCAAAGCACGTACTAAGCTGTACACTGTTATTTTTTTCATAATTTTATAACCAGATACTGAAGGAGATTTGAACCGATTCGTAATGGACATTAACAAAAATACGGTATCACTCTGGTCCTTTTGATGTGCTCTTTAGTTTGTCAACAATTAAACTGCCGTTATAAAAGCATGACTTCTTTTGTTAGACCCTTATGTTTATATCTCTTGCAAACTTTGAGAATGGATGTTGAATAGAGCGTCTAGGGACATGCCATTTTGGTTATTTTGAATCATTCAGGAATCAATATCTTATTAGTCCCTCTAAAAATAGTATGTTTCTTTGCTTCAAAATGTTAAATCTAATTCCATGTACTGACTGCACAAAAAATCACGGTTTTCTTGAAAAACGCCCATAAATCGAGATATAAAAATAAATTTGTCTTATAGATTAACCTGTCAGTTTCTTCATTTATTTTTATTTTCCGTTAATGTCATCAATTAACTGGACATTTGCATTTCACCATTGATATGCTGAAAGACACATCTATTATTTTTTAGTTACTATTATCCGATAAAGAAATTACGATTATCAAACAAGAACAATTCCAAAGAGTTATGATTAACTTCCCGAATTTTTCAACGACAATTTCAAAGCGCTTAGACAATTCCAGTGCATCGTTACGATTCAAATATGATGTAATAGTATAGAAAAATCTTGCAGCTGAGTAACTATTGACAAAAACATGCTAAATTTGAGGCAAATGACTGTAAAGATTTCACCTGTATCTGTCGTCGCCATATTGGAAGAATCGTTATTCCGGTCACGATTATCTCTTTAATATCAGTGCGATATACCATTCAACAAAATAGAATCTGATAAAGGAATACCGGTCATCATTGTTGAATAACACAAATTACTTCAGGCAAATGCGCATTTGTAAATAAAACTGGAGAAATAAGGTAGAGATGTACAGTTAGGAAAAGAAAGATTTAAAATATTAAAGGAGTAGGGAAGTCAATCATTTAGTTGTTATATATAAATAAAAATAAATAGAATTGGCCCAATTAGATGATAATTTTATTGGCGCAAATGATACCAATAGTTTTGAAAATTAGGTGGTGCAAGAGAAGTATTGGCGCAAAAAGATATCGCGCGGATTTCAACCGTAAGGGAGCTACAATTTTATTTTGATTTAGGGGGGGGGGACTTGAATGAAAAAGTGTGTCCTGCATTTGTTTAGTTGTAATCTCTATCCTGTCTTTTTAATTTACAGTCTATTCAGTCCTGCCTTTTTTATTAGTTTAAGAAACCGTACTTAACTACACAAATAACAAAATTACATACTGACGATATTGCTCGATTTTTTCTAGTAAATTGGTCTTTGTTATAAACTTTCATGTACACCATTCATATTCTCTCATTCGACATAGGATAGTGTGAATTATTTTCCTGATTCAGTTTACTTGATTTTGAAAAAAAATCCCGAAATTGTAAGTAAGTTCAGAACATGTAACCAACCATGCTTTGTTTAGAAAAAATGGAGATGGCAAACCATGGCACAGTGGAAGCAAAGGTTCTTTATAAATCCAGCAATATACTTCATGAATTTATAATTAACTGTTTTTATATTCTTAGTTGAAAAGCGAACGTAACTTTTATAATGTAAATATTTAAATATAAAGATAAAAAACAATCAGTTTTTAAAAGCGTGTTTATTCATTAAATATATTGATAAAAAGGTGAGTTCTGATTTAAACATGCATTTAGTCATCCGTAATTTCATGTGATTTCGTTTATCATACATGTGATGATTTTGTATTTCATTTTAAATGCGCATGCATACTACCATATATCACTTTGGCGGATAGTTCAACAATGTTATATAAAGCTCTATTCTTATGGTATGAAATGAAAAGATGACTGTTCACCCAATTAAAATAGAATGTACAGTTATATTGTTCTTTATAAACTACGACATTCCTCACACGTATTTATTGATTATTTAGTTCCACACTTGCAAACGAAATAATCTTCGCCGATGTAACATTTCAAAGTTTTTTACTTCAACATGCCTTCGCTGAATTCATTAACGTGCACAAACGATAATGTTGTTGTTTTTTTTCTACCTTTTGCGGTCAATTTTTTTCCGTTTATACGTTATTTATGATTGACCAAATGCTTAGCTATTTTGTGTTTGTTTAATAGCACGAAAATAATAAAAAAGGAATGTGCAACCAATCATGAATTATTGTAAGGGATCAGTATTATGTGATACTTATTAAAAGTAACTACGACATTGTCAGGATAATAATCTAGCGCAAGTATATGAAAGAAATTGAAAGAGGTTTATATATTCATCCGTATCAAAGCGTCACATGTACTTTATTTGATCCTTATATTTTTCGTAATGCGATACAAGATAATTGTGTTGCTTCGTGCATAAAGAAATCCAGTATAACATTTCGACCCTACTATTTAAAATTCACAAAACATTTGTTAAATTCTTTTGACCAAAGATTTGTAATCTATTTACGTTCGTAGTAACATAGTACATTCCATTCTCGGTCACCTGTGTCAAAACACGTGCATACTACGATTATTGTATTTGAATCTTTGGCCAATGAAATGAGACGTTACAAGTTGCTTGTTTGTAATACGCCAGAATGTTATCAGTGAACTATCAAACGCCAAACTTAACTGCATTTAATTGTGCATTTCAGCGTACTGTGTTAGATTTGAAATGGATGAACATTTCTCTTTTAATTTTATATTGTAAGAATAGAGCTGCATAATATTGTTGAACCACCGCTAAAGTATGTGTAGTATGTATTCGTAGTAAAATAAAATACAAAACGAAACATGTATGATAAACTGATAAACAAAATATCAAGAAATTAAGGATGACTAAATGCATGTACAACTCACCTTTTTATCAATACATTTAATGAATAAAAACCGATTGTTTCTATTAACATGTACATATTTACAATATACAATTAACGTTAGTTTTTCAACCGAGAATAGCAAATACATATTTACAATATACAATTTAGGTTCGTTTTTCAAACGAGAATAGCAAAACCTCATGAAGTATATCGTTGAAGTTTACAAACTATATTTAATTCTCCTTGCCATTGTTTGCCATCTCCTTTTTTTCTTAACAAAGCATGGTTGGTTACATGTTATGAGTATACTTAAAATTTCGGGATTTGTTTTCCCAGGTAAACGGAATCAGAAATAAAAACTATCCTATGTCGAATACTTAAAATTTGGCAAAGAATATGAAAAGTGTTTGTAGTAAAGTACGGTTTTATTTGTCAAGTACAACGTTAATTCATCGAGTCCATTGAGTTAAAGAAAAGGCAGGATGAGCAACTTGGGGAGGCGGAGGGGGGAGTCAATGAAAACAAAATGTAAATTGAGTTTTTTTTTATCCTACATTGAACTTTTGATGTCGTCCCTTGATCCAGAGGAGACATTTGAATTAAATGTTTCGATGTGAAAACTGTTGCACATTTATAAAAGCTAGAATTATGCTTAGATAATCAAGAACAATATCATGTACGCGAATACGACGATGGAAGCTTTAAACGACCTTGACCAGCTACGTGAATAGTGATCAGTCCATTCTACGTTTTAGTACGTGTGTTTTATTTTCGCAGGTGTGAGGTCGAAGGTTTAAATTGACCAATGAAAACTATCGTTCCTTAAAGAGTTAATGTAATAAAGTTTGTTTGACTGATTATGTCGCACGACCTTTCGCTAAGCTTGACCGCAATTAGGTGTAATTATCCATTCTTAGATGGTTACGTTCCCTTGTCACCATCTTATGGTGTTTATATATCTCAACTTGTACGATTCGCTCGTTTATGTAACAGCGTATTATATTTTAGGAGGAGAAATTTTGGTATTACTGAAAAATTATTACACCAGGGTTTTCGATATCACCAACTAGTCAAAACATTTTAATAATTGTGTCAATCGTATAAGGAAATAATTTGTATATATAACTCAACCTGCAGACATCTTATACATTCAGGTATTTCAGGTATTTCACATCCAATATTTTATGGTAATATTCTTTACAAAGATGGACATGTAAGTATTCGCCTCAAAAGCTAAAAATTAATCTTCATATTTGGAATTTAAAATATTGTAATCGCTATTTCGGTGTATAAGAATACCCTTTACTTTTCTTTTGGTAAGTGGTGATGATTTGTGTCCTATCTTTATTTTGTATTGTTGATTTACTTTTTGGTTTTAAGATACTCTGTTTTTGTTTCTTGCCTTAATTTTTTTTTAATTGATTAACGAGATTTGAACATCTATTACACATTGTCATCTTACTATTATCAGCAAGTTAAAATTTGATAACAATTATTATCATTTTTACTTCATTATTATATCGGCTGCTGGGTCGACAAGCTACGATAAATGCTACATTATGTAGTTATGCGTTAGTGTATATATCAGCTGCAATCTTTAGCATATCATGTTATGTTAACACTGCTTATTATTTCTTTGTACAGAATGGTAGTACTGCACTTCATAAAGCTGCATGGAACGGGCAAACTGAAATCGTTAGATTGCTTATCGACCGTGGTATTGATATAAATTTACCGAACAATGTAAGTGGATAATTATTCACATTGATTACACTAAGTCAATGTTTTATGTGACGTTATCAATACTTATCTCAACTGCATTTAATATCCATTTGCGAAATTAAAGTCTCTTCAAAAATGCTGAGTGTTAAAATGTACAATCACAATTTGATACAAACTTTGACAATTTGTAAAACGATATACGTTCAAATAGGAATTAATTGCGTCTTTTCTCACGAAAAGAAAATTAAACATACTTAACTTTTTAGTTCAAATGAAGAAGTTAAATTCTGTCGCAGATATTTGATGAATAAACTTAAGGTTTAAAAGACATTCGTCCTAGCAAGTAAGTGAAATCATCAACATACCGCACTCCAAGGAATTAGCAAGATAGGTATTGCTCATAGATATCTATGATAGCATATTTTATGAACTAACTTAAAAAAATATCAGTTAATCTGTGATTTTTTTCTTTGCATACAAATTTTAGCAATTTAACCCAATCTAAAAGGCTAGTTATTTTAAGTTATATTATGCAACTCCTATAACTCATAAGTTTTTCTTAGGTAGGTTGTCTTCGGGAGATATATGATGGCGTGTTTGTGTTGTTCATGTTGACAATTAAAAGATATTCGTCGTCAGTTGTGACACAATTTACACACAACGGTCAAACAAATCATTACGGCGTCTTGAGCATTTTAAAAGGAAATATTTCAACTTTTCGTTTGTTTATGCAAACCTAGAAAGTATACCATGTGTATATTTCGGCATTATTCGTGACATAAAATATCAACTCATATCCAAATTTTGTTTTACATGCGGTCTTATATCAAATGACACCTATCTAATTGGAAATCTAAAAAACAAAAAGAAGAAATTATGTTAGATTTTGGAAAATTTCCCGAATGTCTAGTCTACTTGTTAACATTTTTCCTCAACACAGGGTACACTATTTTGCTCCACGTCCCTCACTTGTCTTGTAACCTATGAATTCAATACCTCTAATAAATTAATTCACCAACATTCAAGCAGATCATATATTCCTTTTCTTACAATTTTTGACTTGAATAACTCCAGTGTTGAATATGAGGTAGATCAGTGACTGTCTCTAAAAATTTAATATCTTGAACATGATTTCCATAAGCTATCATTTTTTTTTTTGGTGTACATTGTTTCTTGTAAATTTATGCTTTGCTGGTGTATTTCATCTGGTTTGATATTGTTCAAATTGTATATACACTTCATACTGACAAGACTGTCTTAGATTTACTAATATGTCTAGATTATATGCTCCTGTTGATTCCTCATTAAATTAATCTCTATTTTTGGAATTTAAAATTCACTTTTCATGGCCATTTCGGTGTATAAGATTACCTTTTACCTTTTTTTCTTTTTTAATTGGTGATGATGTGGTTTTTATATTATTTTTCTATTGTTGATTTACGGTTTGGTTTTCAGATTCTCTGTTTCTTGCCTTATTTTTTCTTAATCAATTGTCACCTTATTATTATTATAAAGTAAAAAATTGATAACAGTTATGCGTTAGTGTATATATCAGCGCCAATCTTTAGCATTTAATTGTATGTTTACACTACTTAGTATTTCTTTCTACAGGATGGTAGTACTGCACTTCACTTCGCTGCATTGCACGGGCGAATTGAAATCGCAAGGTTGCTAAACGACGGTGGTATTAATATAAATTTACCAAAAAAGGTAAGTGGATGATTATTGAAATTGATTTCACTTATCATATGTCAATTTTAATTAGAGAATTCCAATAAAATGACATACGTACGTAACTCGAAGTACGGACGTAATGGGAAGGGTTTTGCCAACCATCAAATTTTATTGAATACGTCGCTTAATTTTAAACAAAGTAATCCATGACTTTTAAAATCACATACTTGAATATTCGTCCATAAAAAAAATATCTTGACAAAATAGATTGAAATATTGCATTTGTATTTATCACGTGGTTTTCCAGATTCCCGACTTTATTTAACTGACATAAGATCACGTATAAACAAAAGTACTTATGCCTATCATACATAAGATTTGACGTATTTTACGTGGTTTTGATTAAGACAATTATTGTTCAATTTACTTTGCAGACGAACACCCCATTATACTTTTTTATGTCTTTCTCTTATTAGATTCTCTATCTTTTAATTAAATGAGTTGTTGGTAATACATTTAGAAGGATATGTTTGTGACTCTGCAATTTCAGAGATATCGAAAGTAGAATTTCAGATTCTTTCTTTATAATGTTTGACAATTTGAACATAGCTATCGTTTCCGTAAAATTATGTCAGGTTTTTTTTATCCGGTACCTCTCTAAATTCTAATTCTAACCGAATACTGAAAGTTTAGCATTAACCAGAGGTTTCATCAACATATACATGATATAGTGATTCAATGAGCACACGAACAATTTGTTCATAATACAATTCCACAAATCTGAATTTTTCATAAATAATAGTTTTCCCCCATTGTGTGATGATCTCCTACACCCTTTTTCAATTAATATTTTCAATTAATCGTCCACTTCCTACTAGCATATTAAAACAAAGGTAAGACTTTAACAGTCAGGATTGGAATCATTTGTCTCAACGGAAATAAAATCAAGTTCCGTTACTGTCGATTGATTGACATTAGCTGCTAAACGTCAACTGACACGTTATAGCTAAAAGAAGCATCAAATTTAACGTCCCCACTCTGACCGGACCACCTTTGAGAGGATACTGTAAAAACGTGGCGACCAAAGAGACAGTTATTTTTTTTGGAAGATATACATGAACATGAACTTTTTTTAATCAGAACATAGGTAACAAGAATGTATGGCCTTAAGATACCGTGCTCGTTCAAAAGGTATTATTTTGATGTTCAGTGAACCACTTTATATGGGTGAAACTGATAGTTGGTATATAATTTTAAATATATATAGAAAGAGGTGGTAAGGGTGTCAATGAGAAAACGCTCCATCCAAATAACAATTTATAAAAGTAAAACATTATAGGTCAATAAACGGCCTTCAAAACGGAGCCTTGGATCACATCGAACAACAAGCTATAAAGGGTCCATACGTAACTCGTGTAAAACCATCCAAACGGGAAAACCAACGGTTTAATCTATATAAAATAAACAAGAAACGAAAACACGTATAAATTACATAAACACTAAAGGTTATATATTTTGAACATAATGGAAGAAGGAAGAATGCACAGACTATTTAATATAATATTTAAATGCTATCATAATTTGGTCATAAAACTAAACATATTATCTTTCTTAACAATAGATCAATTAAATCGTCCGTACATGTCCGTTTTTCATACATTTGTATAATTAAACGCCAAATATTTTAGAAACAACCATGTTGACGTTATATTACTTTCGTTTGTAGGGGCTCTGCATAAATTAACTGATTCAGTAAAGAGAAATCATATTTTCCCGCAGATGAGTCCTTATAAGTTCCATCTGATAAAAGTTTACGGAAAGGTGACACAGATGCATTAGTGATAAGAATTTTGACCTTTGGCAAATGTATCTTGATATATAATATAGATTACAGTATTTTTAAAATAAAAAGGGGATGGCAAGTCGTGTACACCTTTTACATTCCGGCGTGCTTGAAACTCTTTTTTCAATATTATAACTTATAAATGAGAATATGACTACGCTTTATATTCCATTATTGTTTTATGTGTTCAAACTTAGTTTTGATTTCCAAATCTAATAAAAATACTTTGCAAAGAATTAAAATAGGAGTTTGTGCTAATTTTGAAATAACACGTAATCCAACAAAGTATTATATTCAACGAGCAAAAACTTTATGCAGGTCATGGTCCCCTCCGTCGTCGTTCTCTGCAATAGGCCGAGATACTCTCACAGTCGCCTTATGTCATTTTATTGAAAATATCTATTAGGACATCATAAATACTTATTTAACTGCATTTAATATGCGTTTCGGAAGTTAATGTCTCTTTCATAATGCTGAACGTCGAAATGTACAATCACAATTTAATACAAACTTTGACAATATTGTAAAACCGTTTACATTCGAATTAAAGGCGTCTGTTCTCAGGAAAAGAACATTAAACATACTTAACTTTATAGCTCAAATAAAGAAATTTAACTTTATTCGCAGATATCTGACAAATTAACTGAATATTTAAAAGCCATGTGTCCTAGCACAAAAGTAAAATCATAAAATTACTGAACTCTAGGGAATTAGCAACACAGTGAGTGTTCCTATGTATCTATGTTAGCATATTACATGAAAAAAATAAAGAGTAATAGTCAATCTGTGATCATTTTATTTTTGCATACACATTTTCAACAATTAACCCAAAATGAAAAGCTAGTTATTTTAAGGGATTGTATGCAATTCCTGCTACATATACATTTGTCTTAGGTAGGTAGTATTAGTGGGAAGTAGGACGGATTGTTTTTGTTGTTTGTATTAACAAGTAAAATATATTCGTCCTCATTTGTGAAACAAATTACCCATAAATGTTCAACAAGTCGTAATGGTGTCCGTAACATTTTTAAAGGAAAGACTTAAACTTGACATTTGTTTATGCCAACCTCGAAATTATACCATTAGTAAACACTGACAGTAATCGTAACATAAAGTATCAACTCATACCCAAATAAATGTTTTCATGTGGTCTTATATCAAATTACATCTATATAGTCTGAAAAAAGAATAGAAAGAAGTTATGTCAGATTTAGGAATATTTATATATAATTTGTTGTAGAGTAGTCACTGGCTCAGACGTACTTATAAATATAATTATTTTCTGTGACTGTATCTTACATTAATTTGTAGGATCCTTTACTATAGATAATTTAGCTCATCTGTAAAAATAACATCTCCAGGCCTGATATATCATGTACTATAGTACGACGATAGATTAAAACTGACGTGGAAAGGTAACACCCGGCTACCGAAAGCTTCATTTTTGTGAAGCCCAGGTGGTCGTGTGGTCTAGCGGGACGGCTACAGTGCAGGCGATTTGGTGTCACGATATCTCAGTAGCATGGGTTCGAATCCCGGCGAGGGAAGAACATCTAACATTGTTGGGTTGATGTTTAGACCAGTTATATCTATAATACTAAAAAAACGAGGTCCAATTTGTTAGACGTCATCACGTAAAAACGACAAATCAAACAATTCAATTGTATATATAAATAATATAGTACCCTGGTGTTGATTAAAAATTATACCACTCCAGACCCTTTTGTTTTCCACGTAATTAATATTGCCAATAACTAAGAAGTTCCGGATCGAGTCCGACACCGATACAAATAGTATATTCACCTTATCTGTACGTTCCGCAATTGACAGGTGCAACACCAAACGGTGTATTTAGAATTGTGCTGCCATTGGCGATTGCGAAATAAAATTGATCACAAGATGTAACAAAATGGATCTTAATACAAATATATATATATATATATATATGTCCATACTTCTTGTTCTTATTTGTCCTCAATACAGGGTACACTACTTTGCAGAATATCCATCGCTTGTCTTGGCACCTATAAATTTAATACCTCATATGAGTTTACCAAAATTCAAGCAGATCATAAATTCTCTTTCTTACGATTTTTGACTCAAATAATTACAATGCTGAATAGGAGGTAAAATCAGTTTTTGCCTCTAAAACATTTATATCTTGAACAGAATTCCCGTGAGTTATCATTCCTTTTGGTGTACATTGTTACTTTTAAATTGGTTAACACTCATTAGTGTTTTTTTACAGAATGGTAATACTGCACTTCACTTGGCTGTATTGAACAACCACACTGAAACCGCGAGTGTATTAATCGACCGTGGAATTAATATAAATTTTCAGAATGAGGTAAGTGGTAATTAAGGGCATATCCCACAGTTTCAGGGGAGGTAATAACAAACGCAAACGTCGTCTATTGTTTCCCGTAATTCAACGTTGTTTCAACGACGTCATAACGGAATCACCATTGGAATTGCTATGGCCGTCTGAAAAGGGAGGGTTCTTTCATCAAAGGAAAGGGCAAGGCGGGAATCAGCAAAAAACTCATACAAAATATTAACAGAAATAGAACTCAAATATTTAAAGATATCTTTGTCCTTATGGTCTATTAAGTTTCCGTTTTATTGAAATTATCTTCAATACATGCAGTAGAGAACAACGAGAACAAATGCGTTTACAATTATTTATTATTGCATCAGAATTCAAATTGTAATTAATTCTTTTATCAAACTTTTCCGAGATTTCGTCATTTAGAATATAAAACTCAAAGTTTGGTTTTACTTGAGAAAGATGAAAAACAATGGTTTCTTGAGAAAAATAAAATACGGCGGAAACTAACGTTTATCATGCATCTAGATTGGCGTTGAAGTGGTAATGTACAGAAGCTGTTTACATGAATACGACCTTTAACTGGTAAACAATGTTAATCAAAAGATGACACTGTCATAAAAATAAATTGAAATAGGAAAAAATTGTAATATATAAACTGATATACAAGTAGAAAGTATTTGACGATTTTGGTGTTTACTTATGTATGAGGAAACAAATATAATTTAGCCAACAAAAAAAAAGAACGGAGTAGGTCTGGATGTAGGTCTTGACTAATTAGACATACCCTCATAAAATCATCGGGTCCATAATAGGGTAGGACAAAATACAGCCATCGAAGTACCATAATTCAAAACTTGAGATCGAGGAAGGGGGCTTATAGCTTAAATCAATATTTTGATCTTATTCAACTTTATTCTAGTACTGTAATACGGAAGCCGTAAGGGGACACACAAAACATTAGAAAATATTTTTTTTAATTCGAGATCACGATAAAACATTACCGTTTTACCGAGATCTCGATAAAAAATATATCGTTAAAACGAAATTGTTATATCGAGATCTCGATAAAAAATATATCGTTATCTCGAGAAAACGAAACTGTTATATCGAGATCTCGGATTATTATATCGTTATCTCGGGAAAACGAAACTTTAATATATCGTTATCTCGAGAAAACGAAACTGTTAAATCGAGATCTCGGATTATTAAATCGTTATCTCGGTTTAATATATCGAGATCTCGATAAAAAATATATCGTTATCTCGAGAAAACGAAATTGTTATATCGAGATCTCGATAAAAAATATATCGTTATCTCGAGAAAACGAAACTGTTATATCGAGATCTCGGATTATTATATCGTTATCTCGAGAAAACGAAACTTTAATATATCGTTATCTCGAGAAAACGAAACTGTTATATCGAGATCTCGGATTATTAAATCGTTATCTCGGTTTATTATATCGAGATCTCGATAAAAATATATATCGTTATCTCGAGAAAACGAAACTGTTATATCGAGATCTCGGATTATTATATCGTTATCTCGAGAAAACGAAACTTTAAGATATCGTTATCTCGAGATAACGATTTAATAATCCGAGATCTCGATATAACAGTTTCGTTTTCTCGAGATAACGATATATTAAAGTTTCGTTTTCTCGAGATAACGATATAATAATCCGAGATCTCGATATAACAGTTTCGTTTTCTCGAGATAAAGATATATTTTTTATCGAGATCTCGATATATTAAACCGAGATAACGATTTAATAATCCGAGATCTCGATATAACAGTTTCGTTTTCTTGAGATAACGATATATTAAAGTTTCGTTTTCTCGAGATAACGATATAATAATCCGAGATCTCGATATAACAGTTTCGTTTTCTCGAGATAACGATATATTTTTTTCTCGAGATCTCGATATATTTAACCGAGATAACGATTTAATAATCCGAGATCTCGATATAACAGTTTCGTTTTCTCAAGATAACGATATATTTTTTATCGAGATCTCGATATAACAATTTCGTTTTCTCGAGATAACGATATATTTTTTATCGAGATCTCGGTAAAACGGTAATGTTTTATCGTGATCTCGAATTAAAAAAAATATTTTCTAATGTTTTGTGTGTCCCCTTACGGCTTCCGTAGTACGGCATACGTTTTACCGCTAGCAAATTCTTTATCTTAATAATGTATCAATGATTTACTTCAGATCCACTTTCGCCTCGTCGTAAATATGCGTGATATATTTACCACTGGAGCACGGGAGCAATCAATTTATCAGTTTCATATAGTGATGCATAATCATTAGTTCACAACTGATAATTGTCTCAAACAGTTTTCCAGCTTATTTTTAAACGAACATTTTAGAATTTCTTTCCGTATATTTCTCTTTGAATTCATTTGTTTGAATAATCAATAATAATATGGTAGTCTACATCAGTGGTTACATTGTATTCAGCCAAACTAGGTGGAGGGCAGTAGAACAGAAAACAATCTCTATTGTGTATATGCAATAACTCATGTATTGAAGCGTAAAACAAAGGCAATCAGGCTCGATTTTCTGTCCTTTTGTTTATTCACAATTATTGTGATATCTTATGTTAAATAAAGGTTTGTTAAAATCAGCAATGTGACTTATATGAAGATCCATGTGCTCTTTGTTGTTGTTTAGAGATTTTATTCGAAATTCGTATATCCCTTCAACCATTTATTAAGATGTTTTTTTTAAGTATATAGATAGTGGGAAACTCTCACTGCACTATGCATCGGATATACGACATTTTTATTTCGACTAAACGAGGCTGCAAATTTATACATCCGAGCAGCTAAACCTCCGCACTCAATTTTAGCAAAGATATAATGTCGGACGGGAGAAGTCCAGAGATGTGAATATTTATATACCTACTCAATCCTTTTGTTTTGAAAAAGATTTTAGAGGTATACAACAATATGACAGCAACCCAACGACCCATATAATTCAAAACACTAATAGTACTGCAACTGACATCGAAAAAGACGCTTAGTTAACGAGTTTAATGGTCCGGAATAACACACGGCTGCAAATTGTTTTAAATGATAGAATAATATCTATATTTTAATTTCCGTCGGGTCGTAAAAAGTTTCTATGGTCACATTTTTTATTTTATCCCTTTGATGGGGGTACCCCTCAATTTACGATTTTGGGTAGTTACCTTCAAATCCAAAAATATATTTTTTGGTTAAATTTCCCGCTATTTTCGTAAATATTTTCTATGCACATATCATCAAGGATCATCGGAATGATGAAGACATAAATATTATACCATCTCTAAGTAAAACTTTCAAACTTAAAGTTGACTGTTTTTTAGATAGAAATTTAACGCGTTTTTCTTTGAAAACGAGAAAACATATGATTCAAAAACAGTATTTGACATTTGAGAGGACACAACATATTATTGCAATACTGCATGCAAATTTTGTTGGGCAAATTCCAAACAATTTTGTCAAAAACGCAAAAATAAAAACATCATTTGTACCTTTTTTAATTACGGAAATTTCCTATTCGTCAATCAGCTCCACCATTTATTTTTTCATTCACAATCAATTTGATAGTTTCGATGTGATTATGTAGATTTTGTGCGAGAAGTTAATTTGTTTTTGAGTGATTTGAATATATATAGTAGTTCTTTCGTGTATTTTCTGTAAATAAGTTATATTTTTGTTAATAAAATTTGACTTTATATAAAAGTTAACCAAATCCTTCGGATAAGAGGTTTTTCCGGATAATGACTATAGTTGACATTGTGTGAAAATACATTGTATGTCAATGTTTAACCTCAGAGCAATTAATTGCATGCAAGTGGTCGGGGGAAAAGTACTATTGAAGTTTCGCAGAGATTTGGTGTGTGACAAGGTAATGCTAAAACCAACTTCTCTTGATATTCTGCTTTCCGTGGGCGAATCATCAGTGATGTTATGAGACTTGCACCAGAAGGCAAAATTGGTGCGTCTTTAAATTAAATTGATTGATTGATTGTTGGTTGCTTAAAGTCCAGTGGCAAATATTTCATGCATGTTTAGGACGAGAACAAGCTAACAATAAAAACAATAGGTAGGTTTTGTCATAATAGAGGCAATTCGGGATGATGATCGGGAAAATTTAGACTGCCACTGGAAAATTATGGGATATTGGATTGGGACAGAAATTTTCCATTGCAACATGCCACCTACGGACCCCTTAAAGAGTTGATGCAAAGGTTTTTAACGTGCAAAGAACGTGACACTACCTTTACACGAGGCAGCGGATTTAACGTCCCCATTCTGACCGGACGTGACTGCGAACTTGATACATCCCGCACAGCCAAACGGACGCCCAACTTCGTTTTACTGCCGGTCGGGGGAAGACCAAGTGACCATATTTCGTTTCCCCAGTCACCCTTGGGGAACTTTAAATTAGAAACAACAGAAATCCATATATGTGATCAAACTGATCGACATGTAACCTCACAACCTGACACTTTTATACGATCTCGCGCTCAGTTTCTTCCTTGTAGTTTGGATATGAAAACAGGGTTTTTGTGTAAAAGAAAAACCTTTAAAAAAAAAAAACCCAGAAAACTACGCAAAACTAAGTCCTCTAAAACGTGTTAACAGTCTTTTAAGTTGTGCTTATTAAAGTGAGTAATCATTTATCCATGCATAACCAAGTACTTATTGAAGTCAACACCTGTGCAATTAAGTAAAACAGTCACTGAAAAAATAGAATTTGAACTTGCTGTCAGTTCATTAATAACGATTGTCAGTGATGTGATTTGTTTTTTCATAAGAAAAAGCCTTTCTCATGTAGCACATCCTCTTTATATACCGATCAATTTTACCCAAGATTGTCTCTGATGCTTACCAAACTGCCAAACTCCAGAACTAACTAGTTATTGTGACACCTTACAATTCAGACACAGTGGGGCCAAGGGATATGAATTATAGAGTTTAGCTCTGAACTCAATTTAGGGGATGCCATATCTGCTGCAGGAAAATTGAAGTCTATATAAAGATTTTCAGAATTACACCAAGGTGTGTCTGAAAATATCAAGGATACATTAAAAGAAGAACAATTAATTCATCCTGCCACCAGTGGTCTTATGTGCTATGTCCTCGTTTTGGTATTTCTATGGAAATGATGCCCGCATAGCTTGTTAATAGATGTAGGAAGATGTGGTATGAGTGCCAATGATACAACACACCATCCAAGTCACAATTTATAAAAGTAAACCATTATAGGTCACGGTCCGGTCTTCAACACAGAGACTAGGCTCAAAAGTTCATTTGATAGTTAATCGATGAAAAATAACACAAAGGCGCTTCTGAACCGTATATTGTCCCTAAATATAACAAAAATTCGTAAATGTATGGCTATTACAAAATCAATCGTTTCTGTAGCAACATTCGCCCCTTTACATCATTTGGGACTGGCAGTGCAGATACATCATGCATATGCATATGGGAATATGGGTCACGAACATTGATCGAAACTTTGTACTCACATTTCTTTTGTGTTTCCTATGCAAAGGGAAGACTATATCTGACGAGTTTGACCAAATCATGACGGTATTTACGCTCCAGATAGCATTTGTACTAAAACAAACTGTGTTTGCTTTGAACAAACTCTGTCCTGCGCCGAACTTGTTCTTATAAAAAAAAAGGGAAGTGTCTGTAATGCTAATACGCGTACTGAATCCGCATATGATGACTAAGAGATTGATTCATGTCCCTATTTTATGAATACTTGAGCTATTGTGTGTCGCTTTTAAAAGTTATATAAGGATCATGACTGAATTTGAATTACAACATTAGAAAATTGGCATTGCATTGTATAATTTTTCATCCTTCCCTTAAAAAATCAATGAGTTAATTTTTTTACCAGGATTATCCTACTAAAAAAATGTTCATGCACCAAACTGACTTTGTTTTACACTCAATTTTTTTTTAAACCTCGCATTCGTCTCGGGTGACTACAGTATATTTTGTGTTATTACTGCTCTGTCCAGTCTTTGCAAATACACAATATGTATTTATCTATAACTAGATACTAATTTTCACAAAATACACAACCTTTAAGATGCAAAATTAAAAAAACTGTTTCAGCGCTTGAATTTTGTTTTTTTCAAAGATAGAAAAAATATTGAAATAATTTGATAAACTGGTGTTTTATACTTTAGAAAATAATTCTGTAATATACTATAGTGAAATACTATACACAATATGAAAGTTTATGGATGTGAAAAGGTCAAGGCCACTTCTTCTTTTGCTATGTCTTAAATGGAAAAAAATCAGAAGGTTCCAAATCAACGCCATTTTGTAATGGCAGCTCTTCATATAATTAGTCAAATTTGTCGTTTTAACATCGTTTATAGCATATGCTTATGATTGAATCGTTTTTGTAGCATTCTATTGAATAAATTTCAGAATATTTCTCCTTTTTGTTCTTGTGTTTGAAATATTGATATTTTTAGGTCTGACCTTTGACCTCAATTTCACAAAATTGTGACCACTCTGGATTTTTACGACCCAACTTTTCTTATTGAACACGTTGTCCTCTTTCCATCGATATATAATTTAGGTGTGTGTTCTTCCGGACCATTAAAGTTTTAAAAAATGAACTCTGGTTGCAGTACTATAAAAGACAACATACAGATTTTTGAAGCCTATAAATAATAAAAAGCCCGAAACTGCAAAATGAATAAATGATACGGAGTCAGTGAGTTTTTAGACCAGTGCTTGGTTGCAAAATTTCACGTGTTCTTTATTAATTTCGATAGGTGAAATTATAGACGGTGTTATATAAATCAGTATAAGCAAAACGCTTCATTGTAAAGTAACGGTAAAATAAATAATGATAATGGATGACGGACGTCAAGTTAGTGGCATATTAAATGAATATTCAGAATAAAAACATCAAATGGAAATATAAATTATGAAAATTAACCCTGCTTTGTACTATAGACCAACACACAGAAACGGATTTCTAACGTGTAATACTTTTGTTTTAAAAGAGGGATGAAAGATACCAGAGAGACTATTTTAATAGTTTGTAATTCCAGGGTTTCAACTTTGTATAAGTTTCACACCCGGGTTTCACAATTTTGACGAACACAATAGTAAAACTAACTGAATTGTTATCTCTTCCAGATACTGGTTCCTTATGAATAAGAAAATGCGATATGAGTGCTATAGAAACAACTACCCAACAAAGTCACAGTGTAAATATATTTGTCTGCCACACCGTCGCACTGCCTTTGAAAAATTAGCGTGGAACTATAACGTTTTTTATTTGTAAATGTCTTAATTTTTGGCGCAATTTGTGAGGCTTACGGGAGGGATTGAGTAAACAATATATTATTACTCAATTTTTCTCAAAAACGAGTATGGTGACAAATATTTTTCAAAACGTTATGACGTTCCATTTTTTCGAAGAATAACATATCTTACTTTGGCCAAATCGACACCGTTAGAAATATTTAAAAAAATCAGAAATGTGCATTTCAAATGTTCATTTCTTGCCGTTGTTTGGGTCCACCATAACGTTTCTGGCTGTATTTGAGTAAAAATAAATGCTTTAAATGGTAAAGTTAGATTTTTCTTAGCATCTTGAATTATTTTGCTTCAATTTGAGCTCAATTATATAAGTATATGTTGATTAAAAAATAATATTTATTTTTTTAGATAAAGAACGTTTTTTACTCCAAAATTGCAAAAATGTTCAATTTTCAGCAGTAATTTTTGCAAAAGCAACATCGACGACAAATATTTTTTTTGGCCAGGGAAAAAATTCTCACCGCCAAAAATAAACTGTTGGATATGCCCTTAATCACATTGATTTCTACCTATCATATGTCAATGTTGATATGGCACGATCAATACTTTTTGACTGCACTTCAGGTGCATTTAGGAATCAATTTACTTTGCAGACGAACACCCCATTAAACTTTTTTTCTGTCTTTCTCTTATTAGATTCTCTATCTTTTAATTAAATTTATTGTAGGTAATACATTTAGAAGGATATGTTTATGACTCTGCAATTTAAAAAATATCGAAAGTAGAATTTCAGATTCTTTCTTCAATTTAAACATAGCTATCGTTTCCGTAAAACTATGTCAGGTTTTTTTTTTATCGGATACCTATCTTAATTCTAATTCTAACCGAATACTGAAAATTTAGCCTTTAACCAGAGGTTTCATCAACATATGCATGATATAGTGATTCAATGAGCACTAGAAAAAATTGTTCATAATACAATTCCACAAATCTGAATTTTTCATAAACAGTATTTTTCCCCATTGTGTGATGATCTACTACACCCTTTTTTCAATTAATATTTTCAATTAACCGTCCACTTCCTATTAGCATATTAAAACAAAGGTAAGACTTTAACAGTCAGGATTGAAATCATTTGTCTCAAAGGAAATAAAATCAAGTTACGTTACTATCGATTGATTGACAGTTAGTTGCTAAACGTCAACTTACACGTTATATCTAAAAAAAGCATCAAATTTAACGTCTCCACTCTGACCGGATCACCTTTAAGAGGATACTGTAAAAACGTGGCGACCAAATAGAAATTTATTATTCTGTAAGATATACATGAACATAAACTTTTATTAATCAAAACATAGGCAACAAGAATGTGTGACCTTAAGATACAGTGCTCCTTCACAAGGTATTATTTTGATGTTCGGTTAACCATTTTATCTGGGTGAAACTCATAGTTGGTATATAGTTTTAAATATATGTAGAAAGAGGTGGTATGAGTGCCAATGAGTAAACGCTCCTTCCAAAAAAACAATTTATAACAGTAAACCATTATAGGTCAATGAACGGCCTTCAAAACGGAGTTTTGAATCACACCGAACAAAAAGCTATAAAGAGCCCATACATAACTCGTGTAAAACCATTCAAACGGGAAAACAAACGGTTTAATCTATATAAAATAAATAAAAAACGAGAACACGTATAAATTACATAAACATTAAATGTTATATATTTTGAACAGAATGGAAGACCGGACGAATGTACAGACCATTTAATATAATATTTAAATGCTATTATAATTTGGTCATAAAACTAAATATATCATCTTTCTTGACAATAGATCAATCAAATCGTCCGTACATGTCTGTTTTTCATACATTTGTATAATTAAACGCCAAATATTTTAGAAACAACCATGTTGACGTTATATTACTTTCGTTTGTACGGGTTCTGCATAAATTAACTGATTCAGTAAAGAGAAATCATATTTTCCCGCAGATGTGTCCTTATAAGTTCCATCTGATAAAAGTCTACTGAAAGGTGACACAGATGCATCAGTGATAAGAATTTTGACCTTCGTCAAAGGTATCTTGATATATAATATAGATTGTAGTATGCTTAAAATAAAAAAGGAGAAGGCAAGTCGTGTACACCTTTTACATTCCGGTGTGCTTGAAACTATTTTTTTAATCTGATAAATTATAAATGAGAATATGACCACGCTTCATATTCCATTATTGTTTTATTTGTTAAAACTTAGTTTTGATTTATGAGCTTTAAGAACTCATCGTTCGAGAGATAAATATATGGGTCAAGTTAAATGATGAAGTAATGATAGGTGTATTTGATTAAAAGAACAGAACTAAGTATTCCCTAAAAGTTGTTGTCAATGAAATCATCCCAAATCAAATAAAAAAAACTATGAAAAGAATTAAAATAGTAGTTTGTGCTAATTTTTAAATAACACGCAATTTTTGCACCAACGGGATATAATTTGGAGCTTTTTTAGTGTACATTTTAAAAGCCATCTGGGGCGAACACGAATTGATTTTCTTGGTTAATTTTCTTGGTTAAATTTGTTACCATATGATAAAGTAACAACTAATACAGTAATGAATAAAATTTGAAATGACATAACAAAATGCTTAAATTTTTGCTGCAATTTTTGTACCCTAGACCCTCCGAAACATCAAAGTTAAAATGATGAAATTTTACTTTCTTCTCAATAATTAGACGACTAAACTGAAGGTTTAAAAGCCATGTGTCCTAGCAAATAAGTAAAATAAAAAAAAATACCGGACTCCAAGAAATAAGCAACATAGGGATTGCTCCTAAATATCTATGAAAGCATATTTAATGAAATAAGTAAAAAGTATCAGTCAATCTGTGAATTTTGCATCGTTGCATACGAATTTTCAGCAATTCAACCCAAACTAAAAGGCTAGTTATTTTAAGTACTGTATGCTCCTGTAACAGATCAGTTTTTCGTAGGTAGGTAGTATTCGGGGGAAATAGGACGGCTTGTTTGTATTGTTCATTTTGACAATTGAAAGATATACGTTGTAACTTGTGACATTTATAACAACGGTCCAACAAATCGTTATGGCGTTCAGAACATTTTTTAAGGATTCTTTGTTTATGCAAACCTCGAAATTATACAATGTGTATATTCCGGCAGTAATCGTGACATTAAAAATATCAACTCATATCCAAATTTTGGTGTTGTGGTTACCTATGAATTCTGTACCTCTTATTAGGTAATTTATCAACATTAAAGCAGATCATTCATTCCTTTTCTTACAATTTTTGACTTGAATAATTTCAATGCTGAATATGAGGTAGATTAGTGACTGTCTCTAAAAAAATTAATATCTTAAACATGATTTCCATAAGCTATCACTATTGTTGGTGTACATTGTTTCTTGAAAATTAATTCATTTCTGTTGTATATCATCTGGTTTGATATTGTTAAAATTGTATATACACTTCATACTGGCAAGACTGACTTAGATTTACTAATATGTCTAGATTATATGGTCCAGTTGATTCCTAGTTATATTAATCTCCATACTTAGAATTTAATATTCACTTTTTTATCGCCATTTCGGTGTATAAGAATACCCTTTACCTTTTTTCTTTTAGTAAGTGGCGATGATTGTTTCATATCTTTATTTCCTATTGTTGATTTACATTTTGGTTTTACGATACTCTGTTTCTGTTTTTTGCCTTAATTGTTCTTAATCGATTAACTAGATTTGAACATCTATCACAAATTGTCACCTTACTATTATCATCAAGTGAAAATTTGATAACAGTTATTATCATTTATATTTGGTTATTATATCGGCTGCAGGGTCGACGAGCTACGATAAATGCGACACTATGTAGTCATGCGTTAGTGTATATATGAGCTGCAATCGTTAGCATTCAATTGTATGTTTACAGTGCTTTTAAAATGTTTCTTTGTACAGGACGGTAGTACTGCACTTCACAAGGCTGCTTTGAACGGGAACACTGAAATCGTTAGGTTGCTTATCGACCGTGGTATTAATATAAATTTACCGAAAAAGGTAAGTGGATAATTATTAACATTGATTAAACCAATCATAAGTCAATGTTTTATATAACATTATCAAGACTTATTTATCTGCATTTAATATGCACTTGTGAAATAAGTGTCTCTTCAAAAATGCTGGATGTCAAAATGTACAATCACAATTTGATACACACTTTGACAATTTGTAAAACCGTATACCGTCGAACAGGAATTAATTGCGTCTTTTCTCACGAAAAGAAAATTAAACATACTTAACTTCTTAATTCAAATGAAGAAATTAAATGCTGTCGCAGATATTTGACGAATACACTAACAGTTTAAAAGCCATGTGTCCTAGAAAGTAAATGAAATCATAAAAGTACCACACTCCAAGAAATTAGCAGCATAGGAATTGCTATGATATCTATGATGGCGTATTTTATTATGTAACTAAAAAATTATCAGTCAATCTGTGAATTGTTTTTTTTTTTTGGCATACATGTTTTCAGTAATGTAACCCAACATACAGTCTTCTCCATATTGACAATTTGATATTCACACATTTTATTCGTCATGTTGATGCATTTGTATTCCCTCTTCCTTCTTTTTTATGTAGATTGTGATGATTTGTTTCCTATCATTATTTTATACTGTTGATTTACTTTTTGGTGTAAAGATACTCAGTTTCTGTTTCTTGTCTTGCTATTTCCTATTTATTATTATAAGTGAAAATCTGAAAGCAGTTTTTATCCCGATATAATTCTTTGATTATTATTTCGGCTACATATACATGGTCGACGTGATAAATGCGACAACATGTAGTCATGCGTTAGTTTATATATTAGCTGCGTACTCATCATTAAATGCTATGTTAACAATGATGAGTGTTTCTTTGTACAGGATGGTAATACTGCACTTCACTTGGCTGCATCAGACAGCCGAACTGACACCGTAAGGTTGCTACTCAACGGTGGTATTAATCTAAATTTACAGAATAAGGTAAGTGAATGATTATTCACATTGATTTCACCAATCATATGTCAATGTTTGATATGACATGATCAATACTTATTTAATTGCTTTTGATAGACATTTTGGAAAATTATGGTCTTTTCAGTAGTGCTAAACGTCAAAAGTAAAATTATAAAAAGACATTTTTGTGATATATCGTTTTGATCTATCATGTTTATGGTGTGAAGAACGTTAAAATTACCCAGATGGAAATATTTACTTTTCACATTACACAAAATTACAACCCGACATATAGGTCCATAAGTGTTGAAAAATATTTCAAAAAATTATTAATATAAACGAAACAATCGATACATTTCAAGAAAATAGACTCATCAGAAAGCGTTTATCTTTATAAACAAGAGGCTATCAAGAGCCTACATCGCTCACCTGGTAAACAATGCCTTCGGCCATGTTTTTTTGACGAAATAGAAAATAAAACACAAACTTTATTTTATACACCCTACTGATCATTCAAATGAATATGGTTGAATTTGGTTGAGTAGTTTTAGAGGAGAAGATTTTTTAAAGTTAGCAAATATGATGAACAAATGAAGAAAAATTGTCATTAAAGGACAATAACCCTTTAAGGGGTCAATTGACAATTTTGGTCATACTAACTTATTTGTAGATCTTACTTTGCTAATCATGTTTGCTGTTTGCTGTTTACAGTTTATCTGTATCTATAATAATATTCAAGATAATGACCAAAAACTGCAAAATTTCCTTAAAATTACCAATTAAGTGGCAGCAAACCAACAATGGGTTGTTTGATTCATCTGAAAATTTCAGGGCTGATAGAAATTGGTCTAATGAACATTTTTATCACATGTCAGATTTGCTTTAAATACTTTCGTTTTTGAGATATAAGCCAAAAACTGCATTTGACCCCTATGTTCTATTTTAAGTAACGGCGGCCATGCTTTTTGACGGATTAAACATCGAAGCACAAACTTTGTGCAGGATTATCTAAGGAACAATCATGCTAAGTTTCATCCAAACCCATTCAGTAGTTTCAGAGAAGAACATGTTTGAAAAATTGTTAACGACGACAGACGACGACGAGGGACGAAGTGATGAGAAAAGCTCACATTTCCTTTTAGGAAAGGTGAGCTAAAAACTGCAAAATTTCCTTAAAATTACCAATTGAGGGGCAGCAACCAAGCAACGTGTCGTCCGATCCATCTGAATATTTCAGGGCAGATAGATTTTGACCTGATAAACAATTCAACCACAGTCAGATTTGATCTTAATGCTTTGGTTTTTGACATTTTACCCCTATGTTCTACTTTTAGCCGTGGCAGCCATTTTGTTTGGATGGCCGGGTCACCGGACACACTTTTTAAACTATATACCCAAAAGATGATTGTGGCCAAGTTTGGATTAATTTGGCCCAGTAGTTTCAGAGGAGAAGATTTTTGTAAAAGATTACTAAGATTTACGAAAAATGGTTAAACATTGACTATAAAGGGCAATAGCCCCTAAAGGGTCAACTGACCATTTCGGTCATGTTGACTTATTTGTAAATCTAACTTTGCTGAACATTTTGCTGTTTACAGTTTATCTGTATCTATAATAATATTCAAGATAATATCCAAAACAGCAAAATTTCCTTAAAATTACTAATTCAGGGGCAGCAACCCAACAATGGGTTGTCCAATTCATCTGAAGATTTCAGGGCAGATAGATCTTGACCTGATAAACAATTTAACCCATGTCAGATTTGCTCTCAATGCTTTGGTTTTTGAGTTATAAGCCAAAAACTGCATTTTACCCCTATGTTCTATTTTTAGCCATTGCGGCCATTTTGGTTGGTTGGCCAGGTCACCGGACACAATTTTTAAACTATATACCCCAATGATGGTTGTGGCTAAGTTTAGTTCAATTTGGCCCAGTGTTTTCAGAGGCGAAAATTTTTGTAAAAGATAACTAAGATTTATGAAAAATGGTTAAACATTGACTATAAAGGGCAATAACTCCTAAAGGGGTCAACTGACCATTTCAATCATGTTGACTTATTTTTAGGTCTTACTTTGCTGAACATTTTTGCTGTTTACAGTTTATCTCTACCTATAATAATATTCATTATAATAACCAAAAACAGCAAAATTTCCTAAACATTTCCAATTCAGGGGCAGCAACCCAACAACGGGTTGTCCGATTCATCTATAAATTTCAGGGCAGATAGATCTTGACCTGATTATCAATTTTACCTCGTCAGATTTGCTCTTAATGCTTCGGTTTTTGAGTTATAAGCCAAAAACTGCATTTGACCCCTTTGTTCTATTTTTAGCAATGGCGACCATGTTTGTTAATAGATCAAAACTTCGAATACAATTTATAAACTAGATACCCTAAGGAACATTCAGTTAAAGTTTGGAAGTATTTGGCCTTGTAGTTTCAGAGGAGAAGATTCTTGAAATAGTTTACGACGACAGACGACGACAGACGACGACAGACGACGGACGACGACGGACGCCAAGTGATGGCATAAGCTCACTTGGCCTTTCAGTCCATGTGAGCTCAAAAAGCAAGAAGATACTTGAACTATTTTATATTATTTGACATTTGACATTTGATATTATTAAACCTATTGTGATAAGTTTAAAATTATACGATATCTATCAAAAACTGGTGACGATAATGAAAAGAAAATTCTTTTTGCATAATTTATCAGTAAATATATAGGGTGGATTCCTTAAATCATTCCTGGTTGAACACTACTAGAACATAAAAGTTACCAACTTTATTAAATGAAAAGATTATAAATTATTTTATTTTTTAGAAATTGAAATAAGATTGATAGGTCACCGCTGAAATAAGAGAAATGCTAGTAATCATATGTTTATAATTTGGCTACTATGGAAATGGACTGTATGCGTAATAATTCAGAAAAGACAATGAAAACAAATCGAAAATTATTACCAACATAACTTTCTAAAGGATGATTGCGTTATATTTTCATGAATGTTATTGTAATTGCCCTAATAGGTTGGTTTTGTAAAAAAAAATAGGAATATTATTATGAATAACACATATTTTAGATAGAGTAACTAACGAGTTATCACTCATAACTGCCTGAAAATGTTTAGAAGTATTTAAAGACAACTTTTACTGTATTCGTGTGACCCCCTCTATCTCCCTGTTGTGATCTAATTCCATTTTACTTACCCGCTTTAATTTTTATGAATTTCTAAATCACTGCAGTTGGATGTTATATGTCTACAAATGTTTACTCAATGCCTCGTCTATTGGTATTTATGTGTGGGATAATATTAAACTTAGGTAGAGCAATATAGTTCTGTTAATCATGTTGCATCAGTAAGATTTCGAATCTTGCTTTTTTATATATATTTTTTACATAGTTTATTCTTGACAACCACAGTTTGTGTTAGACAAAAGAACCGATATCGAACAATACTATTTAACATTATTTTTTAGAGCGGAGATACTGCTCTTCATTTTGCTTGTAGAGAAGGACAGCGTCAGCTAGTCGAATGTTTGTTAAACACAGACTGTGATCCCCATATACTAAATAAAAGAGTAAGTACCAGTTAAAATATATTTTTGTTATAGTTGATAGATTGAAGTCTTGGTTTAATTGTTGTATTACAAAATGACCTTTCAATGCTTCGTCAACTTACATTCACTTATTCATACAGTTGTTGTCCATTCGTTTGGTGTGTTTTGTCATTTGATTTTGCCATGTTATTAGGGACTTTCCGATTGAATTTTCCGCGGAGTTCAGTTTTTTTGTGATTTTACTTTTCCTTTTATATCCTTACGGTTTGGCAATAACATTTTTGCAAACAAACATATCACTACAACAACCATGCCTTTGTGTGAATGAAAATAACCATTCTTATTGTTCGTTCGTCCGAAAAGCTTTGATCAATTTTCCGTTATCGAAAAGATCCAAACTAAACATTTGAATGACATGGATATATACATGAGAAACATAAAAAAGCTTAACGAAAAACATGACCATGGAGGATTATCTGTTTCTGACGGTGTTGTAACTATTCGTTCTTCGTGTAATTATTTTCTTAATGAAGGTAGGTTTGAGATAGGGGTATTACTTTTTCAACTGTTTATCTATGCTTGGAATAAGAAAGTCCGCATACTTGTGTTTAATAGTGGTTTGGCTTCAACCTAAAATGTATCTTCAACAAAGGCAGCGAGTGATGATGAAATAGCAATAAAGCGTTGTTGTACGAACGCATTTCAGTTATATCCGATAATTATGAAATTATGAAAGACATTCATAAAGCAGCTCTTAATTTTCTGTCACATTTACTCAAATGTATTATTTCAGGGTGAAAAGCCAATAGATGTGGTTACTGGAAATCCGGACACAATAAGGCAATTAAAGGTAAATTATAAATATTTCTCCTTTTGAGTAGTTTTTAATTTTTATTAAAAAAACAGCTTTTGTTAAGAGTAAAGTGCTGACGTTGTAACACAATTTAACAATTCAGAACATATGTACAATTCATTGCAGGTAGGCGGTTATGGCGGCATTTTGCTCAATTCTGTTCATATCTTACATTTGGATATATATAAATGCTCGTTTCAAAGATGAGACATTTTCACATAGATGGTTAATGGAGTTTATTTGATTACTCATAACGTAGGCTCGACACATTTTGATACAATATTGAAAGAATTTAAAAAGGTATAATTGTTTTGCCTGTAAAAGATTTTCAGCAATATGTGATGTCTTATGTTTTAAGTGTTGGTGAATATAGCCAAATTTTTAGTGGTCGAGGTGTTGACCATATACAAAATAAAAAACGAAAGATACAACAATTTTACGGGATAAGATTTGAGACTTCGTTTTATTTCGTTCATAACGTAGCACATCTCTTATAACCCTTTGCCATGCGACTTCTCAAGGTAAAGAATTCATTTAGTTTTTTATCAACGCGTTCTTTAAAAAAATTATTAAAAATGTAGATTATATCAAAAACCATAAACAATACTTGACAATTATTAATTATTTTTTTTAGATAGAGACGCATCTTCTTTGTTGCTTCATTAAATTCATTTAAACACTCTTTGAGAAATAAGTAGTACATATAGCTTCATAACTGACAAGTTGAGCAATTTGATTGGAAAGGGTTAGATTATCCTTGTTTTTGTAGCTGTGCATCACAATATAGCAATTCAAGAACTTCCTAAACTACGTTTGTCAGTTTATTTGCTTATTGTTTTGAACAGTATTAATTAATGTGATGCGACCTTTCAAACGGCAAATGTCAGTCACTTGTTAAACACTGAAACATGTCCAGTATCGCTACATAGAAATTATTTGTTTAGGCCCTTCTTTGAGTTCCTCAGTTTGAGGCGCTTAGGTATATTGACCATATCTATATAAAACAGGTAAATGTGTCATATGCAACTGTTAAAAAGAGACGTAGTATGGTTGCTAATGCGGGGTTCACACATTGCCGATTATTGCTCACGTTTGAGATCAGACACCGATACGACACGAAAAGTGAAAAAGTCGGATTAGTATCCTCAATTATCTGGAATGTCCTATTATTGTCTGAACGCAGTCGTTTTAGTTCGTAACAGATTCCGGGAAACTCAGCCGATTTTGTCTAATCGAATTACAATCGTGCCTATGTCGTGACAGATTCTGCTGTATCGGATCGAATTCCTAACAATGTTCTGTGTATTCGAAACGGTGTCCTGTGGAACGGGAATGATCTGGAGAAGTCCCGACAATAACAGAATACAATACGACTGAGACCAGACAAAGCCGTTTGCAATGCGATAGAGCGGACCGTGATAGGATTACGTTCTGACAGTACCTGATCATCCCGATTATGCCGACAGTTTTCGAACGGATAACTTCCGTCAGCGTCGGTTCACTGTCTTGTCACTATCTGATCTCTGTCGGATTACATTCGGTAGAATCGAGACGCAGTCGTGACAGACTCGGTCGAATTTAACCTGGCGAAAGATACAAATCGAATTTCCATCCACGATTCACAGGATCTTGATCAGACTTTTGACAAATTTTAATCGGGAATGGTCATGTCAAGGACGGCAGTAAAAATCGTGAATGTGTGACCCCAGCTTTACGACAACAATATCAACAGATAGACGTTAACTATAGGACAAATACAAAAATGTAAATGTGTGTTAATCTTAATAAACTAAAATCGGATATTCCTGTCTGAATAATCTTTTGTAGGAATATGGAAACACGCTTTTACCTGGTGAGTATCATATACTTCTTACTCCATGATTCGTATGGGTTGTTAAATCAAATCGATCATTCAGTATACAGAACAGATGGTGAAATAACCCAACAAACTGTTGACTAAAATAATATTTTACTTACGTTTCTCACTTATCTAACATGCATATAATGTATAATACAATGACACATTGACATCAACAATTTATAAATGTTCTGCATCTGAAGTTCGTTTTAGATTGACCTACATCAGGAACGCTAAAACACTATTTAATTGAAAGTCAAAGGTGTATAAAAACCGATACAGAGGGAAAAGACACTACACTTAGTTAAATGCCAAAAAAAATGAACAGAACTAATCATAATTGATATTATAGCAACCGGTAAATGCTTGTTATTTGAGATTCCCAAGTACATCAAATAAATTGTCAGATTTAATCAAGTACAAATTCAAGCCCATTCAAACTATCATAGATACGGATAGGCCACGCCCCGCTTCGTGGTTACCAAGATATATAATTCAAGCATTAGTGCTAAAAAAGATATCGAAATGATTTACTTTGTGTCAAACTTACTTTCTGCCCCACCGTTATATATCAGGTCTAAACATCTCTTGAAAGTTTTTGAATGAATATAAACAGATTCATATATCTATTTTATATATAAAACTGACACTTTTAGATAATTGAAATTTAGGTCTTCCAACTGAAGTTAAAAAATTTGATAAGAAATCAGCCAAGGTATTCTCCAGTCTATTGAAAGAAGAAAGTTATCCCCACTTTGAGTCAAGACTTATGCTAGCTGGCGAACAGGGCACAGGGAAGACAACTTTAGCGAGATATCTTGTCGGAAAACGGCCTACAAGATTCAGGATTTCAACCGATGGGATAGAATTATACAATGGTCTTTCATACATGGACCGTGAATCAAACAAATGGCTTGGTGGACTGCAAGGTAAAACTTAAACTTTTTACACAAACGCAGGACATAAATTATTCTGACGTCTATATAGTTGAATCCTGTTTAACAATATTAGCGTAATACATCATGGTTGTATTTTGTCTATTCATGTGAGCCAATTTATGTCTAGTGTATAATTTATACATAATTGTTTTACTTTCGCAGTGTTGCAATTGAAGTGCTTTAAAACTATCAAGGCCTTGACGCCAAACCATTTGCATGATTATTACATTACACCATTTATCGAAAGTCTTTGTCTTTATCAAGATGGACACATACTCTTTCACTGCTTTCTCTAGCAAAGGCATCACTATATAGTGTATAAATAATTTTGAATCTGTGTTTATACAGAATAACATGATAGCATTCACTAGATAATATTAAAGCATTCAATTCTTTACACGACGCTGGAAACGACATGACTCTTAAAACATCTGGAATTTAATGTATATTACAAAAACTCTGTAGCTTGAGTTCTTTATACACCAATGTCACTACATTAGAAAATGCTTTTACCAAGTCAGGAATATGACAGTTGTTATCCATTCGTTTGATGTGTTTGGACTTTTGATTTTGCCTTTTGATTTTGGACTTTCCTTTTTGAATTTTCAGTTCGGAGTTCAGTATTTTTGTGTTTTTACTTTTTTTCTATTACAAATGAGTATACTGTTTTATTAATCGATGTGCACACAACTTTTGTCAGTGTGTTCAACAATTTTCTTTCCTTATAATAAATCATTCTTTTAATTCGATGTTTTGAACAGTTCTTTATGTGTATATTTCACAAATTGTTAGGTATGCCCGTCTTTGTAGTTGCGTTTTAAAGATAATGAATAACCTGAACAAATTTATACCCTACAACAATTAAGGATTTTTGGATTTGGGCGTTCGTAATTTAGATTAAAATTTCAAACAGCTGATGATGATAATTTGTCAAAATAAACAGGAAATGCATGTAAAGGTAAGAACATACTGTACACAATTTTTACATGATAAGTATTTCGACTAAATATACAGAATAACATATAACCATTAAAGAAAGATCATGCACTCTCAAAATTTTGCTATTGGAATTCCATTTTTTTATGTAGATTTTAACAGTTTTGAATACAGTCTTAACTACCAAAACTGTGGTCACAGATAAATGTAGTTTATGTGTCTTTTCCATTTTTTGTATTGTGTTGTTCTTATAAGAGTAAGACAAATTTGGCTAAAACACTTGTATCCAAAGCGTTTGGCAGACTAAGTTGATCTCTAACTGCCTATGGGGCGATATGTTCGAGGATTAAGGTATATAGAATAAAAAAAACATTAATTTTAGCTATTACTAATACCAAAAAAAAGAAGAAGAATAGAAATTTTAAAAAAGGTAGCAGATCTGTTTTCTATAAAGACTTGGCTGAGCACGGTATTTTGTTGATTACTCATCTGTTGGATAATAAGGGTATATTAATGTCTTTTGAGCAATGCCAAAATATTGATGATATTACATCTAACTTTCTAGTTTATAATGGAGTTATATCAGCCATAAAATCATATCAAAATTCTCTTAAACATAATATCTCTATAAAAATTCTTTATAAAGTTCATGAACCAATTCTACCAAATAATATAAGAACATTTTGTAGGTCAAATAAAGGGTCAACATATATCTATATATATAATATTTTCTTAGAAAAATGTAGTACAAGGCCTTGTTGTGAAGATAAATGGTCTCTAAGATTAAACAAACAATTTGATTGGAAAAAAGTGCATTATATGTCCTTCTACACCACAAAAAGCTCAAAACTTCATTAGTTCCAATACAGAATAGTGCACAGAATCATATGCACAAATGAATTTTTATTTAAAATTAAGATAAAACAATCAGATAAATGTATTTTCTGTAATGAAGCTATAGAAGATATTGAGCACATATTTTGGACATGTCATAAAATTTCAGATTTTTGGATTGATCTTGGTGATTGGATTTATAACCAAACACAAATATTAATACCATTTAATATAGATATTATTTTATTTGGAAATGTAGGTAACAACGAAAATAATATGAAAGAATCACTTGCACTAGAAAAGAATATATTTTTAAAACAAAACCCTTTTCATATGGCCAATATCTGCTTGGACCTTTGGCTTCTAATTTTAAAAGAACAGTTTTTATTATACAAAAAATGGGTACATTATGATAATGTACCGGAATTACTTTTATGTACATTTCTTTACCTTATCCACATAACTGCCTAGGTTATGATTTGATACAGTTTATGTTGGTTTATATGTATGTTGGATGTGTTGTCCATGTTTATAACTACATGTATATTCCTCTAAGTTATTGCCTGTATGCAAATATTTGAATAAATCAATCCTGCAAGCTGTATTATAAATGCTGTAAGTAAAACATATTTATTATTTTTTTTTTAGTTTTGCTTTTTCCAAAATTCCAAATTTCTGTGATTTTTATTTATTTAATTTTCTAATCTATTTAGATTTATGGATCATTCTATATTGATAATTATGTATTAGTCGTGACAAGTACTAACCAAATTGATTATATGCTGCTACTAACGTTTAACGAGGCCGGGATAAGGTATCGCTATTTGATGTATCCACTAACAGATGTCAAATTATCAATAAAGTATGATCAAATTAAAAAACAAAAAAGCATATCATGACGTTCTGTCAATGCCCTTTTATTCTCGTTTCATTTTTCATATATTTGGTTATTATATCTTATGAATTTTATACGTAAATCAAGCCATTGTTTTTTATGTTGTTGTAAATATATAACATTTGTGTGATTACAGATTAGCTATCAAACACCTAGGCCGTGTTCACATTGATCTTAACTTGGTGTTGTGTCTGTGAATATCACACGTAAACAAAACAAAATTACGTTACCATTGATAAAACTCAATGTGTACATGTAGTTTAAATCCTGTTTTGTCTACATGCAGTCAACAGTTAATATGTGTAGGTTAAGTGTAAACAAAACAAGGTATTTAGAACACGAATGTTACCATGTATATTTAAAAAACACCGTTTCTTTGAAAAAAGACTGATATTTATAACAACTATTAATACAGTTCTTAACCAAATTATTTGTCTACACTCGATATCACCAGCGCAGTAGTCAACATTTCGGTGTTGATATATATATCAATAATGTGGTCATTTTTATAAATTTCCTGTTTACAAAACTTCAATTTTTCGAAAAACTAAGAATTTTCTTAACCTAGGCATAGATTACCTTAACCGTATTTGGAACAACTTTTCGGAATTTTGGATTCTCAATGCTTTTCAACTTTGTACTTGTTTGGCTTTGTAAATATTTTGATACGAGCGTCACTGGTGAGTCTTATGTAGACGAAACGCGCGTCTGGCGTACTAAATTATAATCCTGGTACCTTTGGTAACTATCAACACAACTGGGTCGATGGCATTGCTGGTGGACGTTTCGTCCCTGAAGGTATCACCAGCCCAGTTGTCAACATTTCGGTGTTGATATGAATACCAATAATGTGGTCATTTTTAATAAATTTTCTGTTAACAAAACTTTCAATTTTTCGAAAAAATAAGGATTTTCTTAGATCAGGCATAGATTACCCTAGCCGTATTTGGCACAACTTTTTGGAATATATGATCCTCAATGCTCTTCAACTTTGTACTTGTTTGGCTTTGTAAATATTTTGATATGAGTGTCACTGATGAGTCTTATGTAGACGAAACGCGCGTCTGGCGTACTTAACTATAATCCTGGTAACTTGTTTAACTATTTACATCACTGGGTCGATGCCACTGCTGGTGGATGTTTCGTCCCCGAGGGTATCACCAGCCCAGTAGTCAACATTTCGGTGTTGATATGAATACATATAAGGTGGTCATTTTTATAAATTTCCTGTTTACAAAACTTTCAATTTTTTCGAAAAACTAAGGATTTTCCTGTCCAAGGCATAGATTACCTTAGCCGTATTGGGCACAACTTTTTGGAATTTTGGATCCTCAATGCTCTTCAATTTTGTACTTGTTTGGCTTTGTATATACTTTGATATGAGCTTCACTGATGAGTCTAATGTGACGAAACGCGCGTCTGGCTTACTAGATTATAATCCTGGAACCTTTGATAACTATTTACACAACTGGGTCGATGCCACTGCTGGTGGTCGTTTCGTCCACGAGGATATCACCAGCCCAGTAGTCAACATTTCGGTGTTGATATGAATATCTATAATGTGGTCATTTTTATAAATTTCCTGTTTACAAAACTTTCAATTTTTGAAAAACAAAGGATTTTCTTAGATCAGGCATAGATTACCTTAGCCGTATTTCGCACAACTTTTTGGAATTTTGGATCCTCAATGCTCTTCAACTTTGTACTTGTTTGGCTTTGAAATATTTTGATATGAGCGTCATTGATGAGTCTTGTGTAGACGAAACGCGCGTCTGGCGTACTAAATTATAATCCTGGTAACTTGGATAACTATTTTCACCACTGGGTCGATGTCACTGCTGGTGGACATTTCGTCCCCGAGGGTATCACCAGCCCAGTAGACAACATTTCAGTGTTGATATGCATATCAATAGTGTGGTCATTTTTATAAATTTCCTGTTTACAAACGTTTCAAATTTTCAAAAAACTAAGGATTTTCTTATCCCAGGCATAGATTACCGTATCCATTTTTGGCACAACTTTTTGGAATTTTAGATCCTCAATGCTCTTCAACTTTGTACTTGTTTGGCTTTGAAATATTTTGATATGAGCGTCATTGATGAGTCTTATGTAGTCGAAACGCGCGTATGGAGTAATGAATGATAACCCTGGTACCTTTGATAACTATTAACTCCTTATCAAGACTCAAAGTAATAGTTTTGTACATCGTTTGAAATATGCATGAAATATTTGGCACTGGTATTTTTTACAGTCAACGATTCCCTCTAAATGCATTACTGTTGTTTTGGAGCGTTGTTATTTTCTAATCAGATGAAAAAGAAAACTGTAGAATTATTTTTGTACAGAAATACATATAATTATCTAAAGAGAAATATAGATTTTACATGAAATATATATGGCAACAAAATTGGATGAATATTGATGTTTGTCATGTTCTGTTTTCACATGTTTCGCTTAACGTACTTAACTTTTTAGCTTTTTAACCAAACTTGGCCACAACCATCATTAGGGTATGTAGTTTAAAAAATGTGTCCGGTATCATCCAACCAAGATGGGCACCATAGCTAAAAATAGAACATAGGGGTAAAATGCAGTTTTTGGCTTATAACCCAAAAACCAAAGCATTTAGAGCAAATCTGACATGGGGATTATATTAGTTACACAGTGTGCAATTGTCTTAATACGAGAATTTATCGGGTCAATAAAGTTCAAATCGGGTGAGGCGAAGCCAAACCCGATAATAATTTTATTGACCCGATAAATTCCGTATTAGGACAATTCAACTCAAAAGTCATGGATATTGTTGACGAGAAGTCTTTATGCGAAGACGATTTAAAATTCTCAGGATGATGAAATTTAAAAAGTGAAATATTGAAAATGAATATTATGTTCTATGAATATTTATGTAAAAACCGGTGTGTCAAATATTATTTTGTCTAGCAAAATACAGGACAATACAAGGAATAAGTGTGAATGAAAAATAAATTTGACTTGCAAAAAATGATAAAAAAAAAATCGTGCCGGAAAACTTTCCCCTCGTCCTCCCTCAGAGGATCAAATGATCGCCCATGTACGAAGCATTTTCTATTAAATGGTTCCCTTAATAAATTGTTGTCTAAAATCAATTATTCATGTCTTCCATCAACCAAATATTTTATCACTCGCACCCACAGACTGTTTATTCAATTTTGCATGCTGGTTTATTGTTTACCCGGAAAAAAAAAGTCAAGTTTCCGATAAAAGAATATTGTCACAGGCACTTGTCCCAGAAAAGTTTTTCCTATATACCTTAATATAACACAATGTACTTAACTTGCATTTTCGACAAATATCAGGCGGTGACGAAATTCCGTTGTAGGCCGCTTTCTAAGCTGTCAACCCCGCGAAAACTTGTTATAGCGTAAATCTAAATTGATTTATCTTCACAATGGTGTATAACATGCCTACATTTGTTGTCGGAATCATCCGAAGTAATCCTACCCACGTATGTTAATCTTATAAATTTTGCCAACCGCTGATGATTTGGCAATAAACGCGTCACGTCTACTTATATATCTCGGTGGCCAATTGGTCAATTTTATGGAAAAGTCCAAATGATTCTCAGAGTTATCTGATCTTGTTTCTTTTTCATACGTAAAGTCAAGAGAGAATCTGAATGACATTGATGTCATGGGAAATTTGAATCTAAAAAAGAAAACTCGTAACTTATTAGACATCCCACAAATAAGACCTTTTTTTTCAGGGTATCTTATACAATTTAACTAACTGGGTGATAAGTTCTATTCAGACAAAAACAGTTTTTATAATTAATCATTTACTGCGAGACGTGTATTGCCAAATTTTCAGCGGCTGGAAAAATTATGACGATTGACATACTTGGGTAGGATTGCTACGGATGATTTCGACAACAAATGTAGGCGTGTTATACACCATCGTAAAGATCAACCAATTTAGATTTACGATATTACAAGTTTTAGTGGGATTGACAGCCTAGAAAGTAGCATATAACAGAATTTCGTCACCGCCTGACATTTTTCGAAAATGCAAGTTAAGTACCTTGTGTTATATTAAAGTATATAGGAAAAGAAATCTGAGAAAAGTGCCTGTGCATATGGTATATGGTTTCCGCTTTTGTATGAGTTAAGATAGGATAAGAGTGAATATATAGCTTTAACAACATTCAAAAAACGTTTCTATGTGTTTCTTGTAAAAGATTTAGATTACACTGACAAAATTAATTTGCCGTTCAATTGTTGAAAAATTGTCCGATTCTCAAAAGAGACCAACAAAGACGACGGAGTCGAGAAAAGGGCTATCTTGAATGGCAAATGAGTCACGCTGGACATTGAGTATAACGGTATGCAATTAAGGTATTAAAAATTGCTTGCATGAGTTTGCACAACATCTGTTGAGATTTGGTTTTCATTCACATCGAAAATGTCTCCATGTAAAAAAATCATACATAGATTTGTCCTGATTAATGTATTATTCTCTAATGCAAAGAATGCTTAATTACGTGATATTTTGTTGATTTGGTTTTTAAATTGAAGGTACCATTTATCATTAATGGTAACTGGTTTCGTGATGGTAAGTTTTTATTAGTGCACAAGGCAACAGTATCCTAAAAAAAACCATCTGACTATCCAAGACAATTATATTCGGAGTCGAAAACAAGATTTTAATGAAAATTGGTACGCATTTTTATAACTTGTTTGAAGCATTAGAGTATTAAACACCATATATCAATAATATTTTGTTATACTTCCAAAGTTTATGTCGATCACGTGATAAAATCACTTCAAACCCCAAGGTTGGGGTACTTTTTGTTTTATTTTCGATAATATTGCAGTGTTCGAATATTGGGTGATCCAAGCAATGCAAATTGACGGATCCCTCTTTTTTTCAATTATTTAAATTCGAGTTATCTCTGTGTACACCAACCTTACTTTAATTCAAACGAATCATTTGATCATGTACAACCTAATTTAAGATAAATAATAAATTTTGAGTAAAAACTTGTGAAACATAATATGACAATTGAAGTAGCTGATCCAACAAAATGTGTGTGCAATGAATGAAAATAACACTTTAGTAAGAATCATTTGTACTGAAATTTGAATTGATCCTAGAATTACACATCTAACATATTATTATTTTCTGATAACATGATGCTTCTTGGTTATGATTGATGGACATTAACTAGTAAAAAAACGAATTCTAATGAAAAGCAAGGATTACACATCAGATCATAACTGTTAAATGTAAGTTATGAGTGGTATATAAACGCTGGACACAGTTTATACTATAATAATTCCTATAAGATCTGCATGTATATAAATCCATGACTTGGTTTGGTCCATTGACATTTTTCGCTTGATTTACATTTCGATACACCATATTTTCGACACTACTTTGGTAACCTTGACTGTGATCTATTCGTGCGCGAAACACATACATGTACGGACCCTGGATTTTCAGAAAATTGGGACAAACAAAAAACAACAAAAACATAACAGTTGTTTCTTTTCTAATCCATATATAACAAATGGATACATAACGCATTAATGAGTTAAGCTTCGAAAATGAATTAAATGAAAAAAAAATATTCTGCGATATTTCATAATGATTAAGCCCTGGTCAACTATAAGTTATCTGCGAATTTCTCTAAACAATCTGCTTTAAATCCGTAGATTCAAATATATCCATATTTTAACAACCTGAAGTGTAGCCAAAGGGTGTCCTGAGTACTGAAGGGTGTTAATAGTTATCAAAGGTACAATGATTATAATTTAGTACGCGAGATGTTAAGATATCCATATATACGGATATAAACGTAGAATTTTGTTTAGAGGTTAGCGAAATTCGACAATCATAACCCAGGGGATCATAGGTTTTGCAACAACGTGCATTAAACAATCAAAACACTAGTTGTATTTTATGGCCTCATTTCTTTCTCACCAAAATTTTGTAAACGTTGTGCGCGTTTGTTGTTGTTTTCTAAACGCTACAAAAGTATCGTTTAATAAGTCTTTATTGATCCTGTTTGAACTTTCAATAATGCATGCACATGTTGTTGGTAAACAGCATTTTTACCACCGAAGAAGCAAATACTTCGTTTAATCATGTTGAAGTTAGAAACAAATGTAGCGTTTGTAGTAACAAACGACAAACGAAAAACTACAGACGCATTGTTAGCGTTTGCATAGTTTGTCAAAATTTATGTAAACTTGCAAACGTATGTTTGAAAGAAATGATCAAAACATGTGCGCTCTTAGTCGTTTTTTATAGGTTGTGCTAGAAAGAAATGCACCCTAAGCCTAGGATAAACATCAATAACCTCTAGAAAAAATTGTCTTTAGTCTTGCAAATATGATTCCATTATAACTATCAATTTTAGATTTCTCCTTAGAAGAAATACTCGTTAGTAGATCCCTTTTGAAAGAGGAAAAAATAACGAAACAAAATGAGGTAGATAATACAAAACCAACCAGTCAAGATATACCAGTCGACGCAGAAACGATAGAATTGCCGGAAAGCAATAGAAACCCTAGACGTGAATCAAAGGACACATTGACTTCCGACACACCAATAGAATTGTCAGAACATAATGGTTTGTAAGATACTAAACTCCTTAGGAATTTGCCCAAAAATATACCTGTGTCTTTGGGAAATGTTTTGTTTTCTTCTATAAGATAGTCATTTTAAATTCCAGCAGCATGTTAATATGAAATAAGTCAAATTTGCTTTCATTTCTCACATGCAGCCTTGTAATGTTTAAGGGCATACGATACAGTAGAGATCCCTCGTTGAGTTTTTCCTAAAATCTTGATAGTAGGTCAATTTTAATGTGTACTTTCCAAATATGAAAAGAAAAAAGTACCTTCATCACTTACTTTTTGAGATAATTTGGTTCGAAATTTGCATATTTGGAAGAAAATTCTCGAAAATTTATAAATAATGACTTTTAAAGAAAGTAACAATACTTTTGAACAAAAAGTCATAACTTAACCGTTTTTTTTTTTGGTAAAACGTTCCGTTGATCCATGGCATCTACGTGCTGAAACAAGTTTAATGTTAAACCAAATTATCATTTTCCGGATTTAGATTGATATATGCGAAATAAAGAAATTGACCATATTTTTGCGTCTTTTCGGAAGTGCAGAAAAAAACTGATCCTTGATTTTTTTCTTGAAATTTTGGCGGATTGTTCTTGAAACAGTACCTGATTGATTGCCAAAGAAATAAATATGGGTCCAAGTGCTTGTTTTTTTCAATAAAAGCCATATACCTTAATTTTTATACGACGTCTGTCAGTATGGCGCTAAATTACGATATATAAAGTTTTAATCGCACTAACGTCGTGTAATCATTCCTGCCGTACACGACTATGCCCTCAAGTATATGAAGGCGTTTTCCAAAGCGTTGATACATATCATAAAAATTCATAAGATGGTTATTCGTAAAAAGCGCTAAACATTTGTGCTAAACATGAGGCTAAACATTTACGAAACTGAATTTGGACAGGAACCTTTTAATAATAAACAAAGGATATAAAAAAGGATCCCGGCAAATTACTTTGTCAGATGTACGGCAAAACAGAAAATTGTTATAGAAGTATATAGGTGCAGCTCCGTCCGACACTAGTTTGAAATTGCTTTGTGTATCAAAAGAGGATAGCCAACATTATTGCAAAGGCCCTAACATGGCAAAATATGAACCAACTATAAATTAAGTGAGGTGAAACCATTAATTAACAACCGTATAACCTTAAACAATGACAAAACCTGTCAGCTTTAAAAGGCCCCGACGTACTTGTATTTTTTTTTCTTTTTACATTTAAAAGATAATCATCTTTCAAATATAGATTATAAGAAGTACTTCTTGTTCTATAGTTTGAGCTGTTTTGTGCAATTGCATGTCATAATTGCCTCAGTCGATTAAATGAAGTTGTAGTATAATATTTCATAGGAAGTACAGCAGCTTGTATTAGAGAATAATATTCAATGATTTCTTTATCAATAGATAAGTTGCATTATCTTTCATACGGCGTAACTTTATGAATATTGGAGTACTTGTTTGTCTTAACGTAGAGCTATATTGAAAACACTTTATTTATTCTTCTGTGCGATTGTCGAACTATAATTGTGTTAGTTTTCTCAGAAACAACGCTACTGCATGACTTTATATTTGCTCATTAGCTTGACAGCGACGAGTTTTAACGTGTGTACACTTTCTGATCTGTCTGTCTGTCTGCAATTAGTGTACATTTGTCGATACTTCAATTTATATCTCTCAATACATTGAAGTACAAAAGGGAGATGCTTATACAAATAAGAAGACGTGGTATGATTACCAATGAGGCAAATCTCAAAGACCAAATGACAAAGACGTAACGACTATAGGACATCGCACGGCCTTCAACAATGATTAAGACCCATACCTCATAGTCAGCTATGAAAAGACCCTACATGACAAATGCAAAACAACTCAAACGGGAAACTTACGGCCTGAGTTAAGTACAAAACATTGACCGAAATACAAATATGATATACAATAACAAACGACACCATTGAATTGCAAGCCCTTTTAACAGCATTTGAACGGACGTTTTCTTGTTTTGGTCTATAACATCCAGATTGATATACACAAAAAATTAACCAATTAAACAAACTAACGTGTGACAATTTTGCATCTATTGACAATATGTTGCTTAAATTCAAAACAAAAACGACATCAATGTAATTTTTTAAAATCTTTTTAACGGACTTTTATCGACACCTTTTCTACATACACATATACACATATAATATCATATATTTTTAAAAAATCAATTAAACTCTGCAATTTCTTTTATGTATTAAGTCCAGAACAGGATGAGAGACTTCTTTATTTATAATTTTATTTACGAATAGGGGTGTTGTACGACCTTGTCCACCCATGATGGTCTCGCATATGCAGTCGGTTTTTTTATGTTATTGATTGTCTGTTAAATTCGGCCGTACAATAACAATTCACCATTCAATTTGCAGTATGCTTAATGCTATACAAGAAGAAAAAAATAAAGACACAACCTATTTTGATTCTGATTATCTTTAAATTCAAGGTAGTATTATTGACTTCATTATCAATGAATGAAAATAAATGTTTTCGTCATGAAAAATATTGCACAGCTGTACCCCACGCCGTAGTAATGACAATTGTGTATGGATTTCAAATCTTCCAACACCAGACCCGATTTGTCCATCCTACGCGCCATATATTTTTTAAAGATTTTCTTATCAATCACGGGTTCATACGTTTTCTCATTTCTTTTAGTTTCCTTAGAATAACATGTTGATATCATAAATGTTCAATTAAATATTTGCCGCTGGACGTTAAGCAGCTATTAATAAATATAGGAAGATGTGGTATGAGTGGCAATGAGACAACTCTCAATCCAGGTAACAATTTATAAAAGTAAACCATTATAGATCAAGGTACGGCCTTCAACACAGATATTTGGCTCACACCAAACAGCAAGCTATACAGGGCCCTACAAATTACTAGTGTAAAACCATTCAAACGGGAAAACCAACGATCCAATCTATATAAAATCTGTACTCATAATTAGCTATTGCAGCTTTTGTCATGTTTGTGCTATTGTCAAAAATAGCAGGTCCTTTTGTTCCATAATGTGTCTTATTTGTTAAAATGTTATTCAGCATGTTACAGTGTAAGCAACGAATAGTAGGATAGCTCCGAAATCCTTGCAATTTTTCTTTCTCTTAGTTCGTTGAGCAGATTCCGTTTGGCCGTACAGTTTTGGCAGTTATTCAGTGCTTTTGCCAGACTAAAAAGCTCCACAATTCTTCTTCCCTCTTTCCATGTTATACTGTCAGAACTCTCTTCTGTGTCTTTTACCTTTTCTTCAATTCGTCATGCAAAGTTGTATTTGATTTTTTTTTTGTTCATCGCCAGTTACAGTGTAAGCAACGAATTTATTTTGATCTATAATGGTTTACTTTTATAAAGTTTACTTGTTGATCCCAAATTCATGTATTTAGTTTACATGTTTAATGTTATATTTGTAATTCTCATCGGATTTTGTCAAATGTGTTGACGTCTTTTTATTATATTTAAGTGTTACCGATAGAAAAATTAATCACCGCCTTTATTAATTATATTAAATTTTGTACGATTATTTACGTTTGAAGTTGGATTCATAACAAACTGGACATATATATATTACAGTTAATTGTTATTAATAAGTATTGCAATATGCATTTTGTTTAAATGAATTATCAGTATTTAGTTCTAATATAATCTTAAATCAATCCTAATTCTATCTCACTATGATAGTTTTTCATATGTGACGTCATGCTGTTTCTAAATTTCATAAATTCAAATGTGGCATAACGTTTGTGCCTTTTCGCCATCGTATGTGACGTCACATTTTTTTAATTACGTTGACGCCTGGACTGATTCGGGTGTGTCTATTCTGTGTTAAACTTTAATAGCATTATGTATTCGGGTTTAGTTTTCTGTAATTAGTTAATACTTCAGTTTCATTATGTATATCTCTTTCATATTCATTTGTTAAAATTTACTGTTTGCAATAGCATGAATTGTTCTATATAATAAGGATGTTCTTATCCCGGGCATAAAAACAATGCCGTATTTGGCAAAACCTTTTCAACTTTTTATCTTCAGTGCTGTACAACTTTGTACCTTTTTCACTTTCGATCTTTTATATCTGGGCGTTATGTATTCGGGTTTAGTTTTCTGTAATTAGTTAATACTTCAGTTTCTTTATGTATATCTCTTTCATATTCATTTGATAAAATTTACTGTTTGCAATAGCATGAATTGTTCTATATAATAAGAATGTTCTTATCCCGGGCATAAAAACAATGCCGTATTTGGCGAAACCTTTTCAACTTTTGATCTTCAGTGTTGTACAACTTTGTACTTTTTTCACTTTCGATCTTTTATATCTGGGCGTCACTTGTAAGTCTTGTGTGGACAAGGCGCTTTTTTGGCGTATTGAATTTTAAACTTGATGCTTTTTGTTATCTATTAATCATGTTTTTCTTTGTCTAATATGTTCTATTAATTTGTATTGTAGTCCTGTAATATTATGTTGTCATTTCAATGTTATATTTAACTTTGCCATTAAAGTGCGAGGTTTGGCATGCCACAAAACCAGGTTCAACCCACCACTTTTATTCCCCTTTAAAAGTGTCCTGTACCAAGTCAGGAAGATGGCCATTGTTATATTATTGTTCGTTTCTGTGTGTGTTGCATTTTAACGTTGAGTCGTTTGTGTTTTCTCTTATTTTTGAGAAATTGAGATAAGACGTGGCACGGTACTTGTCTATCCCAAATTCATGTATTTGGTTTTCATGTTATATTTGTTTTACTCGTGGTGTTTTGTCTGATGCTTGGTCCGTTTCTGTGTTTGTTACGTTTCGGTGTTATGTCGTTGTTCTCCTCTTATATTTAATGCGTTTCCCTCGGTTTTAGTTTGTTACCCCGATTTTGTTTTTTGTCCATGGATTTATGAGTTTTGAACAGCGGTATACTACTGTTGCCATTATTTTTCCTTTGATCTCACTGCTCTTCGGCGAATTTCGCCCTCTTTTAGAAACGATCGAGCCGCTTTTTAGCAGGTAATTTTTTGAAAATCGCGCAACCTGAATATGACGTCAGTGAATATTCCGCGAAAATAGAACTTCATTTAAAGCGACGTCGCCAAATGTCAACGTTCTTATTAGAAACATCGCGAAATTACAACGTTCTGGTTACCAACGTCGCGAAAACAACACGAAAAGATTTGAAAACATTAATGTCTGCCCCTGCTACTGTATCGTATTCCCTTAAATGGTAAAGGCAACCTACTGTGTAGTGATCAAGAAATTTGAATACATATTGCTAAAACATATTATTGCCTTATTAAAATTAATTTAAAATTTTTAATTTTAAATTAAAATAAAATAAATTAACAACTAGGATTTCTCAAATTGCAAATAAAACTTAGGGTAAGGAAACGGGAAATCGGTCAGAGACACAATAACCCAACAAAAATGCAGAATGAAAATTATGCAATTAGAAAACAGAACTAATACTTACTTAAAGTGTTACCTTATACTACAATGTATAGGTTACATACACTAAAGAGAGGTTCAATGAGATAAAAAAAAGTTCTTCGTGTGAAACTATTTATTTAAAATATATGTTATTCGTGATTATTAAGCACAAGTTATAGTGTATGGCAATGTTTCCTTGCTTTGAATGTTCATACATAATCGAATTATCTCTAACCTTAGTTTTATACTTTGACGAAGACGAGAATGGGGCAGGCATAGAAGAAAGACTTCATAGTACTAAAATGCAGTCAAGTTCACTGGAAACGTACAGAAAAGGTTCAGATGGTTTATTTAATAGAATCGAACCCGTCAAACAAGATTTTCCATCTGGAAAACAAACTACTGATTCGTCGAATTACGGAGATCTTATTGAAGGTTGTCCTGATAATGACAAACCGATTGATGACTCAGATGGTTCTGGAGCCAAGTCAAATGTCACTGGTGATATACATATACATACTGTTACTAAATCTGGAGTAATCAAAAAGCTGAAAAATATGTTTGGGGTTTCAAAAAAAGTCAAAGAGGTCAAAGTGTCAATCTCAGAAGAAAAGTTTTTAGAAATGTCTTCTAAAGTTGGAAAAAAGCAGTTGCACAACAAAAAGATAGCACCAGTAATTATCTGGGATTTTGGAGGACAGGATGTTTTCTATTCAACTCATCAGACATTTTTAACATACAGAGCTATTTACATGATTGTAATGGATGGAAGTAGAAAACTAGATGACCCCTGTCCGAATGAACAGTATCTTCCGGGAAAGGGTGCACATAAAACAGCTAGGGGTATGTATCAAGATTAGTTTTCAATAACCAATGACAAATTTAGATACAAAATTTCAAAAAAGGATTTCAGGACTCTTAAGTGCTATAGGGTCGCTATAACTCGGTGGTCACGCTAAAAGGCGATGACCTACGCAATTTTATTTCAACATGCTATAGTGCGTTTTTCAAAAGTATCGTCGTTAGCAAAGTTAAGCAGCTTGTGGACTAGAATGTGTGTTCAGACAAAGGGTTTGTATTGCACAAGATAAAAAGGAAGAGAGAAACAAAGGATCACAATCTGGAAAATGTTTGTGTGCTGCTTAAAGACGTTAACTTAATTTGTAAAAAAAAAGAGAAATTTAATCAAAACATCTTTGGTGTGACAACAGTCTTTACTTTTACTTTCCAATTGAATAATACAAAATGAAATATGGTTTGTTATTTCTGTTAAATAATGTTTAGATGTGTAGTCGAGAAGCGCTATGTACTTGCAACTAAGACAACTGTCTACCCGTGCTACCATATACCTAATTGTAATAATGTTTAAAACTTTAGGTTATAGTATGAACATTGACGTGCAGCATTGGCTTACATCGCATAGTATTCCAATAAGTCAACAGGACCTCAAAACAGCCAGTTTAAAACAATTTAAACTATAAAATTAGCAACGTGCTTGTAATACAAAACAATAAGCGAACACCAAATATGAAATATACGACAGCCATTAAATTTTGTATATACTAACTAAGGCACCCATTACACTTTATGGACAACTACTGTACTTTAAATAACAAAAAGGAGGAAGTTTGAACTATGCATCTCACCCAAATCGGTCCTCTATGTAGATAATAACCAGACGGCTTTCAACATATCGCCTACTACGCTGAATATGGTATGTCAATGACAAGTGTACAACTTTTCAACATAAAAAAAGACTATGGCTTAATATATAAATAAAAAAAAATCAATTACATGCCATAGGATCTTAGTATCAAACGCAAAGCCCTTGTCTGAACCATATTCCCGTTACCAAGTTTCCAATGGCCGTTTATCTGATCGTTCTTAAAAACAACCATCTCACTTTAGCGTCTGTCTCTGTCGCACTTTAACATAGACCATCGTACTTTAATGTGACCATAGCACGTTAGAGTATCATCGCACTTTAGAGTACCGTCGCACTTAAAAGTCCTAAATGTTTATACAACTACTTGTTGTAACTTGTAAATATGTTCAAACTTCGATCCATCGTTGTAAGGTTTAAAATCATGTACTTTTTTATTAGTCGATAAAATTAATAGGAAATGCATATATATATATATATATATATATATATTGAAGCCCAGGTGGTCATGTGGTCTAGCGCACTGGTTACAATGCAGACGATTTGGTGTCACGATATCTCAGTAGCATAGGTTCGAATCCAGGCGAGGGAAGAACCAATAATTTGCAAAAGCAAATTTACAGATTTAACATTGTTGTGTTGATGATTAGACGAGTTTTATATATAAGTTGGTATACTATTTTAAATTTGACAACGATAGGGAAATATATATATATACAACTCGTCTTAACATCAACCCAACAATGTTAGATCTGTAAATTTGCTTTCCCAAATTTTTTGTTCTTCCCTCGCCGGGATATGAACCCATGCTACTGAGATATCGTGACACCAAATCGCCTGCACTGTAGCCGTCCTGCTAGACCAAACGACCACCTGGGCTTCACAAAATAAACTTTCGGTGGCTGTGTGTTACCTTTCCTCGTCAGTTTTAATCTAGCGTCGTACTGCAGTACATGATATATAAGGCATGGAGATGTTATTGTTACAGATCAGCTCAATTATCTATAGTAAAGGATCCTACAAATTAATGTAAGATACAGTCACAGAAAATAATTATATTTATAAGTACGTCTCACTGACTCAGACGTACTTATATATATATATATATCCTTTGATATATTTCCATCAATGTGTAATTTTTTTTGTGTATTTTTACAGATTATCTCCTATTCTGGATCAACACCATTGTAACATACTGCAAGGGAAGTAATCAGGGATTTCCTAAAATTATGGTGGTTTTAACGCACAAAGATCAGGTTAAAGGTGTAAGTATGTTATAGTGCACCAGATAATTTCCATCAATATGAATCATAGACGGTGGTTTTGACAATTATATTGTTGTTTTATAAATAAATAGAACTATTTTCTTTGAAAACGATAGGTCATTCAATCAACCCGGGCGATACCATGCTTCAATGAAACATGCTTCAAGGCATAAAACATTGTCCTGTTTGAGGTCACTATTTCCCTTGATAAATATGCAAACTATAATTTACTTCAACAATTAATATTTATGATATCTTGTTGTTTGTAATTGGGGAATTAATTTGTTTAAAGTTCAGTCTTCAATATGTTATTAACAAATCGTCATCGACGCGCATTTGATCTTCAGAAACAATTATTGCAGTGTATCGTCTACTTGTAATTTGTAGTATTTGCATGTTGATCGATCTGAAAGGTTAAGCCTTTTGTAACTAATTGTATAGTTCATTTTTATGTTGTACTGTTATACCACTGTCCCAGGTAAGGAGAGGGTTGAAATCTTGCTAACGTGTTAATGTCAACCACATCCTGTATATATGTGCCTGTACCAAGGTATAATTCAGTGGTTGTCGTTTGTTTATGTGTAACATAATTGTTTTTCGTTCATTTTTGTAGATATAGGAAGATGTGGTGTGAGTGCCTATGAAACAACTCTCCATCCAAATACCAATTTATAAAAGTAAACCATGTAGAGGTCAATGTACGGCCTTCAACATGGAGCCCTAGCTCACATGTACATGAATTAGGCCGCTGGTTTTCTAGTTTGAATTGATTTACATTGCCATTTCTGGACAATTTATAGCTGACTATGCGGTATGGGCTTCGCTCATTGTTAGGGGCCGTACAGTGACATTCGTAGTACGTTGTATATAGTTTTTGTAAACTGACAAATAACACACTAAATGTGGGTAACTTTGATGTACCTTCCTTTTTTATTTTTTTATAAATATATCACTATTACCATTGTAAATGCAACTTTGCAAGCAATTGTATGATTGTAATTATTAAATTTCATATACACGTAAAATGTATTGCTGAAAATAATTATTCCTGAGCAGGAAACTGTTTTTAGATATAAACGTACAAAAAATGTTGGCGTACACATATCCTACTGTTTTTTAGCATGAGGTTGAAGAAAGACGCCATGAAATATTTGAAGAAATCAACAAAATGTTTCAGCTAACGCCATTAAGGAAACATTTGGTGATTGAGGATAAAATATTTGTCAACGCTAAAGACAAATATGACGCAGATATGAGTAAAATAAAAGATGTTATCATCAGCGAGTCAGAGAAGCAACCGACATGGGGGGAACTTCTTCCAAAATGCTTTATCCCTTTGGAGTTAGAATTTGCATCTCTGACCAGACGCAACATTCCTTTGATAACCCTAGAGCAGCTAAAGAAATTAAACGCACTGCAACCTATTAGACCGTTGTCTGAAGATGAGTTGAAGGTATTTCTGAAATTTCAACATTCAATTGGCAAGTTACTGTACTTTGATGAACCTAAATTGGACGACCGTATTATTTTGTCTCCAACCCTCCTCATAGATGCATTTAAATCGATTGTTACAGATAAGCGCTTTTGTATAGGAGATAGAAAAAGGGCAGCTATGTGGGATGCAATGGGAACAAAAGGCGTGGTATCAAAACACGCAATACAAGAAGTTTGGAAGAGAAAGAAATATGAGAAATTTTACAAAGACAAACATTACTTATTAAATGTCATGACCCATCTAGATATTTTGGCAGAGCCGAGTAGATACGATTCAAATCAAACGCGTATACCAGCTGACTTCTACTATGTTGCAAGTATGGTACGGGGTAATGATGATTCCGGATACCTTCATTCAGCTGGCATCACGCAACGAAATATTGCCATAGCTTTTCAATCAACATCCTTGATGATACCTCCGGCATTATCCTTCAGATTTATAAGTTACTGTTTATCTGTCTGGGCGGTGAAGACTTACGGAGAGACCAACAGGGACATGCTGTTTCACAGGTCTGGAGTGTTCACTATTGATCCTTCCTTGGATATGCACATTCTTTGCGAAGATGACAAGATAACTGTTCGTCTTGTTCATGGCCGGACAAACACACTCATAATGAGAGATCTAGCTTCCAGTATCAATGAATGTTTAACATCTGCCTTGGAGAAAATAAGTCGGTTGTACATCAGAACAAGTAGCGATCAGAGTCATACCAGTGATGCATCCTTTGTGACCAGTGTATGTTGTAACTCACCGGATAAGCCATGCATCCTACCATTCGAAAATCTTGCAGATATAGGCAAACAATGGACCTGTCCTACACATGGCATTGAACACAATGTACATATGATCAAATCGTGGACACCAGGAAAGGTAAGTGTCACCTCAAAAGTACTCTAGAAACCGAAAACAAAAATAAATCTGATTATTGACTTGATTTTCTAAGAAATATTATAGGACATTGTAATATGAAATAATATAACGATGGTAAACAATGGGTAGTCAAGTTCTAAAATAATTCAAATACAATAAGATAAATCGTAAAATAAATGCCAGTGTACAATTATGATTACATCATTCAAAGATATGTATTTATTCCTAGATTAATGCCTGTTAATCTTATCCTCTTATACACATGTTATATATTGATATATATTTTCCGAGATATATACAAATAAAAAAATAAAGATTTGTGTTATTCCAGTAGGCGGTCCTAAAATACTTATTGCTTTTATTTTATTTTATTTTTTTATCAGGAGGAAGACAGTTGTGAACCAGGGTGTCCAGGTATTGTATTCGGATTTTAAAATATACGTTTATGTTCTGATTTTTTTTTACATAATTTGCGATCGTAATTTGAGTTTTGTAATGTTCCGACTGAATTGTTTTTTTAAATGTTAAATAAAATTATACCACTGCATCGAGTGTGGTGCGATATTTATCTACTCGAGGCAGTTAGATTTTCAAATTTAAAACGCGAGTCTCACTGAGCGTTTTAAATCTTTAAAATTTAACTGTTGATATTGAATGCATATCGTATTACACGAGATTTAGTGGTGGAATCTGTTTCTCTTATGAGTTTCAAACAATACGCAGGCAAACCTATACCTTTTTGCGACTGTTCTGCAAAAGATGTGTTCGTTCTGTGCGTCGTCATCAGGCATGGTCGCCGTTTGTCATGCCGTCACAATGGGAAATTCAGAGGAAAACAAGAAAATCTTCGTTACAATCGGATTTTGATTTCAGTACTAACCAAAAAAGTACTGAAATCAAACGAATCACACGTTGAGTAAATTTTTGTATCCAATGAGTGCAGAAAGGGATAAATTGACGAACAATTAGAAAACAAATAAATATTGCGTTAAAACCACCTCTCCCTTATTGCTTTGCTGCAACATATGAAGTTATGCTTACAAATACAAGATATCGTCTTGAAGAGAAACTCTTGTATATTTTAAGAAGACAAGAATCTATCAAATTCGTTCTTTTCATGTAATATAATTACAACATAATATTTGTAAGAAATTGTGTGCTTCTTTTCCATTGTAGTTACAAATGTGATTTTTAATAAGTAAAATTATGAATGTGATTAATTTCTATAATTTTTTTCTTTTAAAATTTGAAATATTGATCAACTACGAACTTACCATATGCCAGACTGTTTCAGTCAAAAGTAGCCCAATACATTGTAATTGAATGAAAAAGTATTATTTACATGTGCACATACTAAAACGTATACACCTTTATTAATCAAATACATTAATGGTGGCAATGTCAATTGTATCATAAATTTCAGTATATGAGGTTTGTCATTACAGTTACAAATGAAGAGTTTTTGAAAGAACGACCATCAGATCTACACCTACGACGCTTATCATTAGTTTACAGTATAAATGCAACCAGAGAACTAGCGCTAGAGTTAGGATTGGAAACAACTGAGTTGGACAAACTTTCACTCATTGATGATACAGACACGTGGCAGTTTGAAGTAGTCAAAAAATGTCGCGATAGATTTGCGTTGACATTTAGACATATCAGAGACGCATCTGAAGCTTGTAAATTTGGAAATATCCATAAACTTTGCAAGGTAACCATTGATGAATCAATTACACAAAAAGTACATATAAAATCAAAATCGTTATATCTCGTTTCAGCTTGAATTGATTGTTGATAATTGAATTGAATCACTATTTATATAACAGGGCAACTAAGCAGACGGTATAACTTGTTTTATAAACATTGCTGGTTCAGCTAATGTAGTGCTGCAAAAACTAGTTAACCACAGTACCATTATTACGATCCAACTGTATAGCCCTTCGATGATTTACTGGTTCTCCTTTGACTTTGGTATGACACACTATAGCTGTCTTTTAGTTATATTTGTTATTTTGTTGCTGCAAATTAATTGTGTTTAACTGTTATACATGTAGTAGGTGGTTTTCAATGCCAAGGAATAACACCAACGAGAGCTTAAGGTTCTGATGATTTATTGTACCAGTATATAAAACAAGTCACTTGTGGAGTGAGTTGTGCTGATAAGGTCAACGGCACATCATATACACAATCGTGTGTTCTATATAATTACATTACATGGAGTCAGTATTCTATAATAATGTTGTCCAAAATATATAAGGTTTACAGGTAAACTATGTGGTCAATATAAACAGACATAAATTCAATGGACTGTCATGGCTATCGACCCGTGGAAATGTACAGGTACAAAACAAAGGAAATTAAACTTGACCGCGAAATATTAACAGTCAATCAAATACAATAATTCAAGTAAATCCCTAATGAATATTCATAGCAAATAACGTGAATATTACTATACATGAAAGTAAGGTTTTGCAAGTGATCATTTAACCAAAATACAATATTCAAAATATGTAATTAAGCTTTATAATAAATATAGTAATTAAATAGATGATTTTTACAATATATAAAATGATCACCGAAATCACTCTGCTACATACATGATCCAGTTTTTCCCTCTTTTTGCAGCTTGTGAAAGGTGATGTTATTGATTTTGGTAAGTTCTTCAAATAGTTTGTACAACTGACATATATAAGCAATATCGTTCGGTGAAATATTCACTATTTATTTTGATAAACTGATTCGACAACATACTTATTACATGTGAGTACACTTCTGTCCATGTTAGTATGCAATTTCAATTCGTTACAACTGTATTAAAATATCAATAATGATCATACTACTGGTTAAGAATAACTTTGTAAGAGTACGTATTCCTCAAATAATTAAGTTTGTTTATATGTACACTGTTTAACATAGTATATGTTATTTGCACGGGGATATGAACTAATACTACTTCGTAAAGTTTATATCTCTTAAGATCTGACGCGAAAGGGAAAAACAAATGAGCCAATTGTATAAGCTCATCTCCCCTCTGAAGCTATTATAACAATGTATACTGGAATATTTTTGCTTCCAACATTAAGTACCATTCTTATCTTCTTTTTATTCACATGGGGTATGGGTCTTACTTAAAACTAGGTGCAGTTTTAAAAAAAAAAAACCACGTCACTCGAGTGTGATATCAATGTAAATAAACTCATCTGAGATATCAGGATTACATTTTGTATATACGGCAAACGCGGGTTTCGTCTACAAAAAAAACAACTCATCAGTAATTCTCGTATCAAAAAATGTTTAAAAGGCTATATAAAGCACGAGATTGACGAACGTTGAGGACCAAAATTCGTAAAGGTTATGACAAATACAGCTAAGATTATATATTCCTGATATAGAAAGCCTTAGTATTTCAATTGATAAAAAGTTTTGTAAACAGTTAATTTATACTTATGACCATAAGAATGATAATTCATATCAGCACCCTTTCCTCGATGCAACCCTTTTTTTCTATAATATAATGTTTCCCTTTATTTATAAAAAGCTTTTATAAATCATTTGCTAAAGTAAAGTAAAATCGCCAACTTTTGTCAAAACACAAGTGTCATCCTGCAATTCACATGGCCTTGTGTACAACAACTGTAGATTCACCTTTCTTTTTTTACATTGAGCTAACTCCTTTCAGACCTCTAGTAGAAACCATTTAGATGCATTCAGCATTCATTTTTTGAACCCCAGATATGATACCTTTGTTAACAAAATGTTTAAAGAACATCATATATTAATCATTAGAGCACATGCGTTCAATGTTATAAAGAAAGGTTTACAGGTTATTGGCTCTCCTTAATTTCCTTTTTAATAACTGAATTTGTCACTATACCTGGTTACGAATCAGTCTTCTAAAATCAAAGCTTTACAATTTATTTACATATAAAACTTTTACCATCGAATCAATTTAAAATAAATATCAAAAGAATATTTTTTTTTAAATCATATCGAAGTAAACTGTGATAGTATAACATTGTTATGAAACATATAGAAATAACAGCATTTAAATTGTAAAATTAAAATTGTTAACAAAATCTGTTGTTTCTTCATGAGTTCGGTTCAATGTGCTATTTGGTATTGATTTGAAAATGGCACGCCATTAACTAGTGTCTGACGAAGTTTACACAACATGATTTATTTGTCTACGTCAATCATATTTCATTAAAGTGTATACATAGTTAGATTACTACATTGAACGACAACAATATGTGACGTATAACTTTTCTGACGTCAGACACGCGAAGCAATGAATGTGTTTTTAATTTGATAGATGATTTTTTGTTCTGTGAAAAAGGTTTCTTTTGAAATTGTAACACGATGATGACTGCTGTACCCCTATTTTGACTATTTCATTTATTATGTCTGTTTAGTTTATGGATCATTGGAAGTATAAATGAATTTGGTAGGACTTTCGTACAAAGTGAGAAGTTTAGTGCTATAAAACCAGGTTTAGTCCACAATTTTCTACACCAGAAAGTGTCTGTACCAAGTCAGGAATATGACAGTTGTTGTCCATTCGTTTTTTTTATGTGTTTTGTCATTTGATTGTGCTATGTGATTAGCATGATTATGGACTTTTCGATTTGATTTTCCTCTGAGTTCAGTATTTTTGTGATTTTACTTTTTACTTGTATACCGCCATCTTGGGTTGTGAAATATAAGATTACAATAGTTCTAATTACCTGCTCAAATCTGCATGCTTTGAGATAGATTAGTAATTAATGGGTTACATCTTTTATGTTATAAATAAATTCTGACATTACATAAACTAATCCAATACCTTTATGCTGCAGGTATTCACTAATTTCGGCAACACGTTTCTGGTTATTATCATATTAAATATACTATTTCGAATGAAAATCAAAACTTTTTTATTTTTCAAATTATAGATAAAGAACCTGAAAAGTGGGATTTGGTTCCTACAGAGGAACACATTGACAGATTAGCTCCAATAATTGGAAACAACTCTCTTCGATTTCTTATCGAACTAGAAATGGAGTTCAAGACTTGGGAACAGATAACTTACAGGCACACAATTGAAAGGGATTTGGTAAAACTAAACAAAGATATTTTAGAAGAATGGAGAACCAAGTTTTGTAAGATGCACAGTCTCAAACCGACTTTGCGAAAAATTGCACAGGCCTTTAGTAACATTGGCAAGCATATAGACATAGTTGAAAACACATTATCAGATCTGTTTTAACTTAGCTTCAATTCTAGCTGTATTTTACCCTGTTTGCTTGAACTTTGTGCAAACATTCTCAATTTAAGAATGTCAAAATTGTTAAAAGTTAAACTGTTTATTTACATTGATAGATCAAAAGTGTGACAACAAATATACATTAAATGAATGCATGCATTGCAATATATGTAATACAAACGTGATATCATTGGGGTTGATCAGACATATGTAGTATTTAATTTCGTATGATTCTATGTTCGATTAGGATATTTTGCGTTTATCTTACCACTGCAAAGTTTGTAAAAGGATAAGCCTTTTTAATGAAATTTATGGGTGTATAAACTCGAACAAGTCACTCACAAACAATTAAAAGTCCCAATGAGTTGTATGATATGTTTGTGAGTGATTTGATCAAGTTTACACACTAATAAATTCCTTTTAAAAACGTTTAATCCTTATACTTCTTTTATATTAGAGAAAGTAAATATGTATTTTTGTTTTCACACTTGCTACCTCTATTTTACGTTAATTGTATATGTATGCCATTGAATATCACTGGCGCATGGATATATTTGTTGGTTAATGTAACATATGTTCTTGCACTCAATACAATTTGATACAAATTTAACTGCAAAAACTCTTCTGATCACGAAAGTGTTTGTGTATTATTTTATTTAACGATAAACTTGCAGTGAAAATAACATAAAATAAAAAAAACGTCGCTGTAATTATCGCAACCATCTTGTTTACATTGGTTAGTTCGGTCAACGTCGTCTATCGAAAAATAACCAACGTCAAGATCAGCTACCGGAAGTCTTTTCGACCAATCATATCAACGTATTCCTTAATATGCAAATCCTACAATAATTATTATAGATTAAATTGGTACTGGTAATATTATTCCATCTTTTAATATAATTACAAAATCATTTAGTATAAGATATCGATAGTCAACTAAACAAAATGAGTTTGTTGTCTTCATTGCAGCATGAACGATTTCCAATAATTTATCAAGTCCATTCAATCTGCACTTTGGTGGATAAATGTTTAATTGGTGATTTAGCCACGTCTTCTATTTTTCAATTTTGGTAGACAGTTTAAGGTGGGACTATTTGACTGCGCATAACTTCACGCATGAATTACCATGCACACGAAAAGTTTGAGTCCTAGATTTACTATAAATTATTCTTATTGATTAAAAATTTTAAATTATTGTACTTTTTTCATTAAGAAATTATTATCGTTTTTTATGTGTAAATATCGTTATTATGACTACTAAATACAAAACTGTATTCACATTTTGAACCAAACAATCGGTTATATCATGCATTTTAATTTGAAACAAGTCAACCCTCACTATGCAAGGATTGAAAACAAGTTTTATGATTTGGTGTTTTGTTTGGAGTGTGTAATTTATTCAATTTATTTATAAAATTGAATATAAACTACAATTCTTCAAATATGCTGAGCCAATATTGAAAATACGAATACGAATGATTCAAACTGCACACAAATTAAAAAAGGATGATCTTCCTGCGCTTTTAAATAAAACACCACCTCATTAGTTCTTGTTTTTTAACATTTTCTTCATCTTGTCTTTGTTATTGTTTTTTTTTTAGTTTAAAACTCTATAGTTAATATGATTTGAATATTTATCATTAAATAAGCTTTTATTATAATCAATATTGATTAATGTAACCAAATGTATTAATGTATTTTTTATTACTATTATGTAAAGTTTTCTTTTGTAATATTCAAGAATTGTTTAATTTTACTTCGTCTTTAGTTTTGTAATGGAAATCTTTATCATTGGAAACAAATCTTATAAAAAAGTAAACAACAACAACTCTTAGGATTTAGCAGAAAAATACAGATTGCAACTCCACATTGAACTTAAATGCACAAAAATATTTGAGTTGTACAACATCCCTTAACAATGCGTAAAGCATCTGTTGTTTTGAAAACACAATTACAAAACATTGCCCGCAATAAGTCGCCTACAGCGATTATAGAATAAATACAAAAGTTAAAGAACTAGGGAGAAAAACAATGGTATTATGTTACATGTATTATGATAAGAAGATATATCTAAATTCAGTCCAATCTCATCGACAAACCTCCGAAGGTTGGTTCTGTTTTTTTTATTGTGCAGCAAAATTGTCATAAATGTATTTTTTTTTCAAAAATGTAACACATAAGAAATTTGTATAGTTAACTGTAATACGTGTATCATCTTGACAGCAGCCCCTATCATAACATAATTGTTTGATTGTTTGAATTAGTCTCCATAACTATAAAATGCATAACAATCACTAATGTGTATTATTCCTTTTAAATCAATGAAGTTTATCAAGCCAAAATAATATCGCATGTTAAAGCTTATTTGAGAGATTTGAAAGTTTTTATTTCAATGAAATAGAATGTCTCTAATATTTGTTTTTAATTTGAAATATGTACTTTTATTCTAAAACAGCTTATACAGTGTTTATCATGCTTATTGTATTCTGTTTGAATACGAATAATCAGTTTTTATATGCGATGTTGTATAAGTTAAAGCCTTATATTTATATAGCTTGTGTGATTACTTTATATTTATATCTGCTTATATAACATTTTTTCAATGAATGAAACTGAACGCTTATTTTAGTTTTCTTTTTATTCCTCATTTATTTCAATATAATTGTGTATTATATGTGAAGTTTATATTGCTTATTTGTTAACAAGGTTTTGGTATCTTACAAGGATTTTTCTTTTATAAAAAGTACTAGACATTCTTTGTCATATCCCTGGTTTATCAACTGACAACTCAGACACTGATGAAGTTTAAAAAACTGAGAAGCAGCGACAAGGACTTGAATACCGAATACGTTTAGAAAAGTATATCTATTATGTAGGTGAAGTTTGTTTATTGCTACAATGGTGGTGAAAATTTAAAAAAATAACATATTTTTAATAAACAACTTCATTAAATTTGTAGGACATTACAAGGATAAAACCAGAGGATCTCGAATATCCAATATTTATTAAAAAAATCCATAAAAAAAAAAAGGAATTAACTTTCAACAAAAATCAGACTTCATTTTTGAAAATATCTGCCATTTGATTTGAGGAAAAATTTTCACAAAAGATTGTGGATTGTTCCCCTTAGAGCAGTGAAGTTTTCATAACACTATTAAGTGTTCACAAGTTTTAATTACATGGTATTTTTGTTTGCATATATCGTGAAGTAAATAAGATGAATTGTACTTCTGTAAGTTAAAGAAATACGAAAGATACCATATTAATGTTCAGTCTCATTATTCACAACATGTGACAGAATTCCACCATAAACTAGAGATGTTCTCAATTAGTCTATGAGTAGGTTTCACGTTTTAATATGTTTAATATATAATTAATACCATTCGTTTATAAGACATTTTTGCACATTCCTTTCACTTCTTGCATTTCATGAATTGAGCTTAACAATCAACTTTAAGTTGAAAATCAAAGACGACTGTCACAGTAACAAACTTCTAAAATATAAAACTATAAAAACCTATTATTGGCCTTTTATAGCTGACTATGAGGAATGGGCTTTGCACACTGTTAAAAGCCGTACGGTGACCTTAAGTTGTTAATGTATGTGTCATTTTGATCTTCAGTGAAAAAAAACGTCTCATTAGAAACCATAAAACATATAATTCTATAAAGCAAGCAATACTTTTGGAACATTTTTCTTTCCAGCTTGTTATAAATCCGATTGTACACAATATCCATGTTTTGCATTGTTTTAACTTGCATCAGTAATGATGGTAATGATGAAGGCACATATTCGCAAAATTATTATTATGTAAATTAGCCCTTATACGGATGTGGGCTATAATAAGCTAAATTACACCAGTCTTGATATCTTTCATAACCTCTCAGGTATCAAATTGTAATGGCAAATAAATGATATGTCTTTTCTCGAATAAAAGTAACTAATTTAAACAATTACATTGTAATTTGTCCATTATTCTATAACGCATATCAATAATCCGTGATCTTAGGAGTACAATTTCACATTTTAGCGTACTGTGCTCTGTTGTAAAAGGGGGGGGGGGGGGTTAATTTGAGATAAAAAAAGCATTCTTGACACTATGATAGATGGACGTTTATGTCACATTTGTCATATTAGTGATACTCTAGTCAAAAAAAAATTGAAGGTCAGCTAAAGTAAGTAGCTGAAAGACATTAAACATATACTGCAGATCAACACACATTTGTGTCGATTAATTCAAGAACCAATGCTAAACAACAATTATGTTAGTCGTATATAATTACTTTCAGTCATGATGTTGTCAGTTTTCTACTTTTATTAATGATCCTCGGTATATTTCGCCCCACTTTTATTGGCAACTGGAAAAAAATTAATATAGGTAATATTATTAAAACGACCGGGGTATTTCATTTATACCAGTCATTATGGATTTTAAAACGACCATTTTCAGTAATTGACATACAGATGGGTGCAGTCCTAACCTGTACAGCAAGTTAACTTGATAACCAGTCATTTGGACTGGTCAAAGTTAACCTGTGACCAAATTAAGGACTGCTCTGACCAGTCCTAGGACCAAAATCTAGTTAACTTGAACAGCGGACTTGGTCCTAGGACTGTTTTTATGTCTGCCAAAAAGTTAACTTCGAAACAGGTCCGCTATTGATATAAGTTAACTTCGAACCAGTCCTGCCGTAAAGTTAACATAAGTTAACTTCGAAACAAGTCCTGCCATTAAGTTAACATAAGTTAACTTCGAGACCAGTCCTGCCACAAAGTTAACATAAGTTAACTTTTGCTTTGACAAATCCGATCGAAACCAGACCTGTTCCCAAGTTAACTTTTGACTGGTCTGCTCAACACTAAGTTAACTTGTAACCAGGACCGCTCTACATCGATTTTTTAAAAATATTTTTTAATATCTTTGTTTCGTAGTATAAACATCGAAAATAAAGTAAAACAAATACTTCCGTTATATATATAAACAGGATTTAATACAAATATTTGAAAATAAAGTTGCTTGAAACACAAATTTATCTGGATCTGCCAATCTATAAATTAAAAAAAGATCTTGGTTACAATGATAACGGGCACTGAATATATATTCCAATACCTATCAAATTCAACCATATTTGGATTTTATTTATATGTATATCTATGAAAGGACGTATTTTAGAGGAAAGTATCATTTTAACACATGACTACAAATTTTTGTTCGCATACATTTAGGGTGCCAGCATGTCCTCCTTTTATTCAAAATATTGATGCATGAACAAATTTAGTTACGTTTTGATACCTCATGCTGACTTGTACAACAAAATTATTTGACCGCGTTGACCAAAACTGACCATGTGTGCTTTTTTATTTATAAATCTATATACCTGCATAGTAAATCAGCCATATTTTTTCAAATTTTTGTTCGCATAAATTTAAGGTACCAGCATATCTTCGTTTTATTCAAAATTTTGATATGTAACAAAATTTCAGTAGTTTTGATACCTCAACCGACTTGTACAACAAAATTATTTGACTGCATCAACTGAAACTGACCATATGTGCACTTTAATTTGTAAATCTGTATACCAGCATAGTAAATCAGCCATATTTGTTATGTCAGGATTCAATTTATATTACAATGGACAACAATATTGCTATACAATAACAACAATTTTTTGTTTGCATACATTTAGGGTGCCAGCATATGTCCTCCTTTTATTCAAAATATTGATACGTAACAAAATTTCAGTAGTTTTGATACCTCTTGCTGACTTGTGCAACAAAATTATTTGACCGTGTTGACCAAAACTGACCATGTGAGCACTTTTATTCATAAATCTATATACCAGCATAGTAAATCAGCCATATTTTTTCAAATTTTTGTTTGCATAATTTTAGGGTGCCAGCATGTCCTCCTTTTATTCAAAATTTTGATACGTAACAAAATTTTAGTAGTTTTGATACCTCATATTGACTTGTACAACAAAATTATTTGACTGCATCAACTAAAACTGACCATATGTGCACTTTAATTTGTAAATCCATATACCAGCATAGTAAATCAGCCATATTTGTTATGTCAGGATTCAATGTATATTACAATGGACAACAATATTGCTATATAATAACAACAATTTTTTGTTTGCATAAATTTAAGGTGCCAGGATATGTCCTCCTTTTATTCAAAATATTGATACGTAACAAAATTTCAGTAGTTTTAATACCTCTTGCTGACTTGTGCAACAAAATTGAACGTGTTGACCAAAACTGACCATGTGTGCACTTTTTTTTTATAAATCTATATACCCGCATAGTAAATCAGCCATATTTTTTCAAATTTTTGTTCACATAAATTTAGGGTGCCAGCATGTCCTCTTTTTATTCAAAATTTTGATACGTAACAAAATTTCAGTAGTTTTGATACCTCATATTGACTTGTACAACAAAATTATTTGACTGCATCAACTAAAACTGACCATATGTGCACTTTAATTTGTAAATCTATATACCAGCATAGTAAATCAGCCATATTTGTTATGTCAGGATTCAATGTATATTACAATGGACAACAATATTGCTATACAATAACAACAATTTTTTGTTTGCATAAATTTAGGGTGCCAGCATATGTCCTCCTTTTATTCAAAATATTGATACGTAACAAAATTTCAGTAGTTTTGATACCTTATGCTGACTTGTACAACAAAATTATTTGACTGCATAACCAAAAATGACCATGTGAGCACTTTTATTCATAAATCTATATACCATGTATACCAGCATACTAAATCAGGAAATTTTTTCAAATTTTTGTTTGCATAAATTTAGGGTGCCTTCATGTCCACCTTTTATTCAAAATTTTGATACGTAACAAAATTACAGTAGTTTTGATACCTCATGCTGACTTGTCCGGCAAAATTATTTCACCTCATCAACTTAAACTGACCATATGTGCACTTTAATTTGTAAATCTATATACCCGCATAGTAAATCAGCCATATTTTTTATGTCAGGATTCAATGTATAATACAATGGACAGCAATATTGCAATACAATAACAACAAATTTGTGTTCGCATGCATTTAGGGTGCTAGAATGTCCTCCTTTTATTCAAAATATTGATACGTATCAAAATTACAGTGTTTTGATACCTCATGCTGACTTGTACAACAAAATATTTTGAGCGCTTCCACCAACACCGACCATATGTGCTTTTTAATTTGTAAATCTATATACCCGCATAGTAAATCAGCCATATTTTTTATGTCAGAATTCAATGTATAATACAATGGATTGCAATATTGCAATACAATAACCAGCTGAGAACAACAAATTTTTGTTTCGCATAAATTTAGGGTGCCAGCATGTCCTCCTCATATTCAAAATATTGATACGTAACAAAATTTCAATAGTTTTGATACCTCATGCTGACTTGTACAATGAAATAATTTGACCGCATTGACCAAGACCAAAATTGACCATATGTGCACTCTTATTTGTAAATCTATACATATTTTTTTTATGTCAGGATTCAATGTATAATACAATGGACAGGTATATTGCAATACAATAACAACATGAACAACAAATTTTTGTTCGCATAAATTTAGGGTGCCTTAGCATGTCCTCCTTTTATTCAAAATATCGATACGTAACAAAATTTCAGTAGTTTTGATACCTCATGCTGACTTGTACAACAAAATGATTTGACCGCATTGACCAAAACTGACCATATGTGCACTTTAATTTGTAAATCTATATACCATGTATACCGGCATAGTATATAAGCCATATTTTTTATGCCAGGATTCAATGTATAATACAATGGACAGTAATATTGCAATATAATAACAACAAATTTTTGCTCGCATTAATTTTGGATGTCAGCATGTCCTCCTTTTATTCAAAATATTGATACGTAACAAAAGTTCAGTAGATTTGATACCTCATGCTGACTTATACAACAAAATTATTTGACTGCATCGACCAAAAACTGACCTGCATATGTGCACTTAAATTTAAAAATCTATATATATCTGCATAGTAAATCAGCCCTATTTTTTATGTCTGGATTCAATGTATAAAATAAATGACCGCTGTTGGGATGGCGCCTAATTATGTCTTCTCCTGGCACTCCTGTGAACATGTTAGTAGGACGGCAAATGTAAGCAATAAGGAAAACAATTAATGCAATTTTTTTCCCGCATACATTGAGAATGTCAGCGTTTTATCTCTGTATTCATAATATTGAACAGTCACTAGGGTGTGTAAAACGAAACTATTAAGCCGCATCATCCAAGTACATGTACCAACACTGACATGTCTGAATTCATTTGTGATTTTTAATAAAAAATGTATTTGACATGTTTGAGGTTCTCTTCTGGTAATAGTATACTGTTAATCTATTATGTCCGTTGATTGATTTTGTTTGTAGTTAAACGTCAAGTGACAACTATTTCATTCAGGTGCACAAATCTCTCGACAAATCTGACAAATTTGACGAGATTGTTGGTAGTTTTACCACATCGTACCAGAGACATATAATTTATTATATGTCTCTGATCGTACATATCCGGACACTGTACAACTGTACAATTTTCGTTAGAAAATTCTGCGGAAAAAGAATAGTAAATCCAATCCAAATAAGTAGAATAGCAATGAAATATCCATGCTTGTATAAATGCGTAAAGTAAAAATTATGAAGGGACAGGTAAAAAACGGGGAACGAAGTAACGTCGACAAAGATGTTGATATCCCATGATATAAGAATGTTGTTCCGATGCGTTGGATAACCCTAATTTCTATCCGCCTTCTAATTAAAAAAAATATGATAGCTCTATGTAATTGACTATTGTTTATAAGAATATATAAAAATAAAAAAAGAAAGAATTGTGTTGTTATTAATAATGTCTAGTTGAGTCTAAGAGTATATATCTATATATATAGCGAGTAAAGAAATTTGCTATCAGAGGCCTTCTTGGGGAAGAACAATGCGAATGTTGTTTATACATATTTTAATAAAGCTCAAGTCTGATATGAAAAGTCGCAAAAACGATAACATTTCATAAGCAGACATGTCCCCAGGTCTGTTCAATAGCAGACTTGTCCACAGGTCTGGTCAGAAGCAGACCTGTCCACATGTCTGGTCAGGAGCAGACCTGTCCACAGGTCTGGTCAGGAGCAGACCTGTCCACAGGTCTGGTCTGGGGCAGACCTGTCCTCATGACTGGTCAAAAGCAGACTTGCCCACAGGTCTGGTCTGGAACAGACCCGTCGATAGGTCTGCAGCAGTCATAAAAAAGCGGACCGCAGGTCTAGTCCACCGTAGACGAAGTTAACTTGCTGGTCTGCTTAAAAATTCTCAAGTTAACTTAAAAAGCAGTCAACAAGTTAACTCTAAGTTAACTTTTGTCAAAGTTAGGACCGCACCCATCTGTAATTGCACAGTCAACCAAAAATTTACCACAGATTCATAATAGGAATGTGCCTTCCCTAAATTTTAAGCTACACATAAACAATAAATGCAAATGCATCAAACAAAACATCGAACTATTATGCCATTTCCCACAGTGGACAAATCGACTGTTGTGTATTTGGAAATATTAATAAATTTAGAATAGTGTTTACTACATCAGCTTATGTTATGTCTCGTTTACTACTATTTTTATGGTGTCTTTTTCTGTTTATCCAGTTGATTATCAATCTATGAGTTTGACTGTCCCTCTGGTAACTTTCCCAGTATTGTATCTAGCAATTTAGCAAAAACACTTATTTAGAAAATGGTAGATTAAACCTAGTTTTATATTTGACTAAACTTCTCACCAAACTACAGTCGCATGAAATTCCATTTTATTGGCAACAAAGTCTGAACAAAGCAAACAGATAGAAAAGATAAAAATATTAAAAAATAGGGGCGCAAGTCATCATTCTGTTATAATCGATATCACTATAAAAAAAACAAATATGTCATTATAGACAAACTACATAAGCAAAAGTCAAAGACAAGTTTACAAAAATATGAAACAAAATAACACAAATACGGGATGTATAAGTAACGAGCAAAGAGTTTAGTAGTTGGAACAGGATGTACAAATTCTAGTCACGTCGGGTCGGAGAAATTAGACTGATGCCTAGTCTTAAGATATTGCAAGTCTATGTGCTACTTAAAAAAATATGAACAACTTTTTGAGGTTGCATATCATACTAAGGCTAACTTTCTGCCCATATTTTATTTACCCACACTTCTCGGTGGCAGTCCATATACCTAGTCCTTCGTCCCGGTCTACCCTTATTACAGGACCTATCAATTGCATGATTGAGAATAAGTTGTTCTCGTTCTAGCCTTTCGTCAATCATTTTCGAGTTAAGCAACTATCAACATAAACAAATAGCCAGTATTCACCATTTAGGTCCCTTAAAACTAAAAGCTGATTTCCGTTTGTTTCTGTGATAGGTCCTTGTGTAAAAGCATTACATCACGTGGTAAAAAAAGAATGAGCACTGAAACAAGTTAATATTGAAACAATTTAACAGATAAAATATTTTGATAAATTCATTATGTCACAACATTTGAGGGGTACACGTGATACATCATACGTATATTTTGGATATAATTCATTAAAATCAGGAAGAAAGAATATAGTTTCTGAAGCAACACTTTATATAAAAAGGTGAGCAAGAAATTGAAAACTCCAAGTTAAATTCAAACATAGAAAGTCTATTGATAAAGACTTACACAGTTAAAGTTTGAATTACCATGCTATATCAATCAGATCAACAACTGTCATATTCCTGGAGGGTCTTTGTAAAAAAAATGATGGATTAAATGTGGTTCTATAACTAGCAAAACTTTCAACTTTGATGACTTCGTCTTATACTTATCATCAACAAACAATAGACGAGAAATCCATGAGTATTTAATGTTTTAGTGAGATAATAATCTGTTTTGTAAATAGTCTAATAACAAAAATGCTTAAGGAGGCACGAGGGTACAAAAATTTCAGAAAAATATAAACATTTGTTTTTCATTTCAAATTTTATTTGTTACCTTTTGTAGTTGTTACTTATTATATGGTACAAAAATCATTCAAAACAAACAATTTTTGTTGGCCCCAGATGACTTTAAAAATGTATACATCATTGAAAAAGTTCCAAATTATCTCCCTTTGGTTGAAAAATGCCATCTTTGGGCTTTAAAATTGAAATATCTTTTTTTAACTTATCGGTGACCTATATTTTTTAATATAATTTCCATATAAGATGTACTTAAATTATTGTAAAATTTGAGCGATTTCTGTAATAAATTTCATTCTTTTTTTCGATATTACCTTTATTTCTCCTATTACTTCAACAGAAAAAAAAACCACCTTTACAAACATGTATGCTTCTTTCGAAGGCAGATTGTGAGCGCAAATGAACGGTGACCCAACTTTTTTATTTTCTTTTTCTAATAAAATTAAGATAAAGTTCATTTATAGAAAAATATAGTGAAATCCTATATAAATGATTTAGACCCGCGAACCCCCTTAACTCCGAGGACAATTTTAAACGAAACGTAACTTATCAAATGGCAACATCAATAAATCAAAAACATAAACATGATCACATAGATACCAGCTAGCATATGTTTGACTTGGTGAGGCATTTCCTCATGTACAAAATGTTCAAATTAACCTGGTTTTAAAGCTAGCTACACCTCAAATGTGTATAAGAATCGCATAAACTCATTTAGATTGACAATGAAATGAACAAAATAAACAGACATACAAACATACGCCACAAACCTACACTATGACTTTCCAATATAATCATATTTACAGCAGAATTAATTGTGTGTGTAAGTAAAGGTAATATTTTTGGTTAGTTTGCTTGCTATCTGAACCGTGAAGTCATTAAAAGGCAAGGTAAACTTCCCTCATTTAAGAGTACACTAGTCGAACAGATAACCAATCTAGCTATTTCATGTATCTGTAGGGTGTGACTTCTCCGAAAGGAGGGTAGTATTCCTAATCTTATAATGGTTCAGCTAACAGACCAGCAAACCGAAGATTCTACCGTTACCTAGAAACTCAATGCAATTTGATGTAAGAATTATCATACATCGTGATATTATTATTGGTTGATTAAGTCGATAGAATGATGGATTTTACAATTTTGTTTGCCATTACCTGATTAAGTCTAATTATAATCTACGTACTATTTAAATAGAATTTTTTCAACCTATTTCTAATTAATGCCTACAGTTGAATGAATGTCTCTCAATTTAGTTTTGAAACAGAATAATTACGGAATAAAAGCAAGTTATGATGTTATAAAGAAGTGAATTAAAGTATTGTTTAAGATTTGTATTATGGCAAAGCTGATGGATATGGTAGTTACATTATTGATTTTTATCGCTGCTGTATTACTAGAAGGTGAGTAACATAGACTTTCGATAAATTTGGTTAAAAGAACATTTTTTTTCTACATTTATTCAATAGAAAAAAATATTTTTTTTTTATCTAACATTGACAAAATCAAACGATTCATGTACAAGGATAAGAAAGAACGACACAATTGCCGCGAGCCAACCTCATTGGGAATGCCTATTTATAAAATGTTGTATTTTTATCTTTTATACTCCCTGTGTCAAAGGAAAACTGTCTTTTTTTTTTGTTCCTCTTGCCATTTATTTCTTAGATAAAGATTTCTTGTGTGTTTGACAAAAAAAAATTCACGAGTACAAGAACCAGTAGAAAAACTAGTGAAAACGGATGAAATAATATGATACAAATTATAGTTCCCTTATTTTATTTTTTTATTTTTCCACATCTTAAAACATGTACAACGGGACAAAAAACGCTTGCCGATCCCATTATGGATGCTCTTTTAAAAAGTGTTTTATTTCGATCTTCTTCCATTTTCGGTGTCAGTTCTGCTGCTGGTTTACTCGTTATATTCGGTGGAGGTTTAAGTCTTTTTCAGAGGTCAGTTATTCGGCACATGAAACTACTAACATCATACCATACTTACATTTTCTATGTTTTCCTTTATTTTAAAATGACTTTTCCTTTTCTTATTGGGTTCTTCTATTATCAGGTCTTAAAAACATTGTTAATTATTTTAAGACACATTTGATCTATGGTTCCCATATTTTCATATGAGGGAAGTCAATCTAGATTTTAACGTAAATGATTATTCTAACAAGTTTATTAATACACTCAGGCACATTGTGTGCAACAAGAACAACAAAATGTAGTATACAAAATAATAAATTTGTCAATAAATATTACAAATAAAAAGTAACACAACCCTTTTATCGAAAAAGAGGTTTTCAGTATTTAACAATACCGTTTAATCCACGTGGAAACAAAATACAAGAAAATTATTTGTACATTTACAAATAAAGTAAAACAACCGATATTTACCAGGATAATCAGATAATGAATGAATGAATGAATGAATGAATCCGTATTGCATTAGCAACAACATGGCTACATCATAATACAAGGTATATACATTATATGACAAATATGATAGAATATAGAGAACAATTAAATGAATTAAATAAATTAAATAACACAGAGGTAACTTATAATAATGTGTATATTTTATTAACTGATAATTTGTGATCAGTGTTTATTGTATAACAGTTGCTTATTCTCTTACATGTATTGCATATTGAACCCAATGTACAGGCATTATATCAACATTGTTTTATCCTCAAAATGGATCTCATAAAAATAATAATAAGAAGTCATCATATTTTTTTTTTATAATTATTAATTTTCAATGGTCAGTTTTGCTTTAGAATGCGGGATTTTTCTTCTTTTTTGGTTTTCATCTTTGTTTTCATTTGTGTTATTACATGTATTAGTTTATCATTCTAGCATTGTAATAAACTCTGTCTAAATGTATCAGGCTAATAACACAAGGTTTATCATTCAGTAAAAAGAGTCATATTTTGTCTTGATAGTTGCGCTCGATTCAAAGTAATTGGAGGGCAAAATCAACCCGAAGTAACTGAGCATTAAAAGTCAAAGGTCAGAATGATATGCCAAATATGAAATTTTTATAGTGTCAAGTGCTGAATAACTGACCACTGAGCTGATAATACATTCGGGTACTAGCAATTTACTAACAGTAGTATTGTCCTGTAATAGTATAAACCCAGGGAGAAAATTCGTGTATGTTTGTGATTGTCCCATTCATAAAGAGATGTAATTAATATTAGGAATGATATTGAATTCATTTTGAATCACATGGACATTTTTAACATTTATAAGTTTGAAGATTTGAATAGAAACATGTATTAATCCAAAAGCTTAGAATTGTATAGTTATGTATAAAGAAGTTACAGAACAGAATATCAACAACTTAATATTTATATAAAAGGCAAAATTAATATATCAATGAATATTCCTAATAATATATTAAAGACCAAGCAGCCTATGTGCATGCGCATCAACTACATTTTACAGTAAATTTTTAAGAACATAGCAACCATTTTGTGTTATATTTCGTTTAATAGGAAATGTTTTTAACGAACCAACTTCAACAAACCTAACATATGCAAATTACTAATCCTCTTAGAATCTAATTATATCAATGTTCATACTTCCAAACGTGTGTTTGAATTCCCCTTGTTAAACAACTGATTTGTCAATCACAAGTTTTGGTTAACTCTTATAAAGATATAATCGAGAATGCATTTACTTTAGCTGACAACTCAATCAATAAAACTGTGTTTGAATAAACGTTTATGCCCCTAGAGTACTAATGACTGTGTAAGGAGTTTTTGAATACTACACCATGGCAAAAATAGAAAAAAATAATAAAAAAAGATCAATAGTAAACAAAACACACAAAGCTAACTGATTACTGAGTAAACAAATCCCACCAAAAGCGGCACCCCTTGTGTTGATCCTGTAAGTGCAACCTTATTGATAGTTTAGTTATGTCACTTTTAAAGACAAGAAGTTATTACGATTAATGGAAAATATCTGACAACAATAACCCCTTTCCAAATAATGAGTTCATTAACCATCACCAGCCAAGTAGTCAGCACTTCTGTGTTGATTTGAGTCATCATATCGCATTGAAATGTTCATATTTATAAATTAACTGTTAAAAAACTTTTAATTTTTGACATTCTAAGGCATATCTACCTCAGGAATAGATTATTTTAGCTGTATGTGGCAAAACTTTTACGAATTTTTGGTCCTCAATGCTCTTCAACATTGTTCTTTGTTTGGCCTTTTAAACATATTTTTATTCGAGCGTCATTAATGAGTATTTCGTAGACGAAACGCACGTATGGCGTATATATAAAATGTTAATCCTGGTATCTATAATGAGTTCATTTGCAACCCCGTAAAGACAGAAATGAAAATAAATGAAATATTATTGTTTATTACGCAATAATATTGGCATTAGGCTATATTTCTTATTGATTTTGCCATTTGATTAAAGACTTTCCGTTTTAAATTTTACTCGGAGTTCAGTATTTTTGTGATTTTACTTTATGCATACGCTACATGTTAAACAAATAAACACACTGACATGAACATCAAACGATTGTGTTTACCTTTTTCTTCCCGCAAGCCTTGATATATTCTTTTGAATCTACTGTCAAAGTCTTTTCGAAGCATCTATATTATATATACACTATTTTTACATGCATGTTGTTTAAGTTAACTAAAGACTCCCGCCTTCAACCAGGATATACAATTTTAATGCACCACTTATTTAACGATATGACAGCTCGACAGTCAATATATTAAGAAATCTTATGTTCATAAAAGTAGATTATTGATAAACTTCATTTCATTTTATGAAAGAAAAAGTGTACATTATATTCTGAAAAATTGACTTGAAAATGTTCGTCATCATCTTATAAAAGTAGATTATTGTTAAAAGTAATTAAACAAATATCTTTTGTAAAGGACAAGTTAACATGTATCGCTGGACGGAACTAAATAATTTTATACAGAATCAAGCCAACGATTCGATTTCAACTTATTAGTACAAATATCAAGGAATATAGTTCAGAAAGTAATTTTGTCTGCAGGAATACAATGTTTTTGTTGCTAATTTGTTGATTATTATTATACAAATGTCTTTCAACGGCCTTTTATTATCCTTTTTATTCATTTTTTTCTTGCCATTTTTATCAACAATATAACGCTTAATATAAGCTGTGTCGCTGCCTTTGAAATAATCTTCAAAATAGTTTTGTCCTTAGGATGTCAAAGAATTGCCTACAATATGTCATTCTCTAACAAAACTAAATTTATAAAAGATTCAACGTATGGTCATCAATAGGACGACAGCAAACCATCATCAAAGGTTCCCCGAAGAGATCTTCTCAAAAGGTTCAACAATAGTAGATAAAACTAAATTACACTCACACGTCTGGCTTTTAATGTCAAATATCTACAGTTGTTTTTCTTTGTCTTGTTGGCTTTAAACAGGTTTGGAAATATAAAAGAAAAATTCAAACGTAATCCAAAAAATAATACGTGCCAAGAGGATTTGACTATACAATAAACCACGTGATCATTTCGATATCTTAATTATTTTAAATGAAAAATGTCAACGTTACGTGATTGCATCAACGGACAATTGTGTGTAACTGCTAAATGTAGCCGCTTTTCAGTCCGTAATTACTTTGTGTGATATCTTGGACTATTTACCGTAGACAGGAATGAGATAACAATATCCAATAACATTCCCTCCTGATCAAATTTTACATCTTGCAGTTGATGGTTGTCTCATTCTCAATCACAAACATCTTCCTTTTTATACATGATTTAACAAACTTAACTACAATTGTCCAATTATAAATTTTGAAATTATTAAGAAACTAAAGTTTCAACTTCCTGAGGCAAAGTTGATTTTAAATGATTATGCGGTATGTTCTTTGCTCATTGTTGAATGCCGTACGATGACCTATAGTAATTAATGTCTGTGTCATTTTGGTCTTTTGTGGACAGTTGTCTCATTATCATCAATCATACCACATCTTCTATTTCTAAATTTAGATGAATTTGGCTATTTATTATAGGTATTGTTTATCATATAGCTCTTCAACGGTTTCGTTACTAATATATCATCGTATTTCAAATGTTTGGCTTTTAGCGTTCCAAATGAAGGTCATTCCAGAAAAGCGCTTTGGATGCATAAAATTATTAAACGTGTTGTTTTTAATATTTTATAACAATATACAACAAAGTTGATACTTTTGGTTCGTAATCGGGACCAAAGTCGTTTTTGTCCAGTTATTTTTTTTGTAAAATTTTCTTTCAAACAAATAGATGTAATGATCTCGTTCCACAAATAACATTCAAAAATATCACAGTCTTTGAAGGACTTTTTTTGGTTTCAGTTTTTGGATAATTGAACTTTGTATACTAGTACCTCCTTAATAACATTTCGACCACGTGGAAATTAAATACCACAAATTGTACTTGTGTTATTCATAACGCTATACCATTGTCAGAAGGATCTTTACCAGGATATAATATTCGTTATTTGTAAAACAAATCAAACGTTGACAATAAAGCATACATCATGTACATGTTTGTTCAAAGTGTTTCTGTACTTTGGCCGAAAAGATAGTAGTTAAACTTTTTAGAATGTCCTTTCACGACGTATATATATTCAATATATTTTCGTTTGTGTATGTGTTACATTTTTGTTTTTCGTTAATATTTTGCACATACATAAGGTCGTTATTTTCTCATTTGAATTGCTTTACATTTAACAGCTGACTATGCGGTATGAGTTTTGCTCATGGCTGAGGGTCATACGGTGGCCTATAGTTGTGAATCTCTATGTCACTTGGTCTCTTGTGGAGAGTTGTCTCCTTGACAATCATGCCAAATCTTCTTTATTATATATATAATTCAGCAAATCAATAATATTTCTCTAAAGGTCAGCGTTTATATGTTATTTACAGATTCGAACACAAAAGGGGTTGTCTGAATTGTAAAATATATGTCTTAGATTTTGTCGCTAACGTATTATTAGTTTTAAATAGGTTGGGAATATAATAACAACATTTAGACTGTTACAAAATGATAATCTGTATTGGAAGTGTTTTATCAAGTTGACATTTTCAACAAATTATTATAATTTTTTTTGATAAAGATCATCTGTATACTCTAATTACTTTAAAAATCTCAATACAAAGTGTAGAAATGGACAAACTTGTTTTCATTTTGAATATGTATTTTGCCTAAAAATTGAAAAAGCAAGATTTTCAAAGCTGATTTTATTTTCCCCTTAAACATATTTAAATCATTTGTTTTTAATTTGTTTCATTATGTATCACGATTTTTGATTTTTGTTGCATTCAGAAAACGTAATAGAACTATTTGAAGTCAGCATCCGAAACAAATGTATTACAGAAAATATGTCAACATTTTGACTCTAATTCATCTGTTGTTGTTTTTGGAATTACAGTGTCGTTGTTAGTTGTGTGAACTGAGTTTAAGGATGTTCGCTGTTCAGTGTCAAAATAAATCACTTTTCAAAAAACTGGTATGTATTGATAGGGAATAAATTGAGGAATCAAAAAAGCAAAAAAAATATAGGAGTCAATGTGCTTGTTTTCGAGATATTAGCCATTGGAATTTTGAGGGGAAAATGTTCTCTCTTGATTTTTCATAGCTTTATCATTGACCAGTTAAAGTCCTCAAACAATTAATAAAATTTTATAAGATATAAAAAAGAAGATGTGATATGATTGCCAATGAGACAACTATTCACCAAAGACCAAAATGACAAAGAAATTAACAACTAAAGATCATCGTACGTCCTTCAACAATGAGCAAAGTCCATACCGTATAGTCAGCTATAATAGGCCCCGATAAGACAATGTAAAACAATTCAAACGAGAACACTAACGGCCTTATTTATGTAAAAAAATGACCGAAAAACAAATATGTAACACATAAACAAACGACAACCACTGAATTACAGGCTCCTGACTTGGGACAGGCAGATACATAAATAATGTGTTGGGGTTAAACATGTCAGCGGGATCCCAACCCTCCCCTAACCTGGGACAATTGTATAACTGTAAAACAGAAGAACGAACTATAAAAATCAGTTGAAAAAGGCTTAACTCATCAGATGGACAACAATACAAGTGGACGTGGCCGGGTACTTATACATCCCGACACAAAAAGACCCAATGAACAGATCTTAGAGTACTCGCAGTTATCTGACAGCTAGTTCAAAGCCACTAACTACTAATAAAAAAATCATGCATCTAAGACTAGACTATCAATCCGTACACATCCAACTTCCAATGGATTTAGTGTAAAGACGTCATAAACAGCCAGAGAAAAACATGACCTTGTGACTTTTACAAATGACTTATAATTATACATGTAAAAGATTTATAAAAAGAAAAATGGGGGTTTATGGGGATTTTTTTAATTTTTTCAGGTATTTTTGCAACTGGGTTTTCTGATAGGACAAGTGTCATTCACGAACATTCAGAATGTAATATATATGATGCTGGATCGGATTTTAAAACGATATCTGAAAATAAAGATAACATGTACTGTGCCAGTCATTGCACTACCAATGATAGATGTCAAAGCTTTGAATATAACTCGGTGAATGCAGTATGCAGACTTTTCATCAATCACATGTAGTAGTTTCGTCTACGCCTGGAAAAAAAGTTAACTATTACAGGAGATGGAAAGGAATAGTCTGTTTTAAAAATGTCGCAATGACAGGAAAAAAACAAATTACATGTATTTGGTAGATATGATATGAGTAGCAATGGCATGATCATTCATCATAGTCACAATGTATTCACGCTCAAATACTTGGTAATCAACCCGCCATAGAAATGAAAAAAACATGTGATATGAGTGCTTATTCCACAACTCTCTCTCCAAGTCATAATGTGTATAATTACCAAGACATAGACATATGAGTGTATGATATGGTTTGCAATGAGTAGCAATAACAGAATCATCTATCCTAGTCACAATGTGTACACACTTAACATACTTGTTAATTAATCGGCCATAGACATGAGTCTCAATCCAAGTCACAATGTGTACAAACACCAATACATAGAAATAAGAAGATACGATATGAGTAGCAACGGCATAATCATCCATCCAAGTCACAATGTGTACAAACTCAAAATAGTTGGTAATCAACCAGTCATCTCTACAAGAAGATGTGGTATTAGTGCAAATGTACCAACTCTCCATCCAAGTCACAATGTGCATACACACCAATATATAAAAATGAGAGGATGTGATATGAATAACAATGAAAAGCAATGCAATAATTATCCATACAAGTGAAAATGTGTACAAACTCAAAATAGTTGGTAATCAGCCAGTCATATATACAAGAAGATATGGTATCAGTGCAAATGTACAAATTCTCCATTGAAGTCACAATGTGTATAAACACCGATATATAAAAAAAGAGGATGTGAAATGAATAACAATGAAAAGCAATGCAATAATTATCCATGCAAGTGAAAATGTGTACAAACTAAAAATACTTGGTAACCAACCAGTCATAGATATAAGAAGATGCGGTATCAGTGCAAATTCATAATGTGTTTATACATTTTATTTATAGAGGATTGGGAAACAAGTTATTGCAACTTCTATTAATCCCTTTCCACTTTGCGGGTGCAAGTGCGTGCTTTATAGCGGTATTAGCCAACATTTGTTTTCGAAATTTACAAGGATATCTTACGTGCAAGATGTGTGGTTCTCTCTAAACACAGATAGGGTCCTGCATCGTCCCCTTCTGCCGGACTATTATCGTTTCCCTAAGACCATACTCGCAAATGATGTCAAGGGAGAGACAAAAATTCAGTTCTTGAAGCTTTCTCCACGGAACGGGGATCGAAATAGGAACTCTTGTGTTAGTAGTCCGATGCACCAACCACAACATCATGGCTGTCTGTTAACAATGTGGTTCATAATCAAGACATACAAATAAGGAGATAAGGTATGAGAAGCAATGGAGTAACTCTCAATCTAAGTCACAATGTGTGAAAAGTAAACAATGGTAGTCAAATTACGGTCTTCAACACGGATACTTTGTTGATAGCGAAACCAAATTTAAAGAGCCCAAAATGTCTAGCTAGTGCTTTTCAATACAAATTGGAAAACTAATGGTCCAGTCTATATGACAAAGAGAAACGTGAAACACTTATGAAGCATATAGAAAACGACCAATAATGAATAACAGGTTATTTATTTGGGACCGGTGCAAAACAATGCAGTGGTTTTTAACGTTTTAACAAAAGATTATATAAGCATTTTCAAGCAGTTCCATAATAAAAACAAATGTAAATGCGTAGAAAAACGTATAGTTCCTTACATTTCTACTTAATTAAAAAAAAACAGTTACCAATGTAATTAAAAGAATTACTAATGTGTTGTTCAGTCACTAGTTGGATGTACACTGATTGGTAATTTAATTTTAGATGCATGTTTTTTTTGTAAATTGTTAGTAGCTTTTATCTAGCTGTCAGTAACTGCGAGTACTGTCATATTTGTACGTATTGTCTTTTTGTTGTATGAATGTACAAGTACCCGGCCACGTCCACTTGTATTTGTAGTATTTGTATTTTTATACATGTGATGAGCTAAGCCTTTTTTAACTGATGTTATATTTAGTTTTTATGTTGTACTGTTACATCACTGTACCAGGTTAGAGGGAATGTTTGATTCCCGCTTACATGTTGACCCCCTGAACGTTCAGTTGTTGTTGACAGAAAGGTTAGTAGTGAGTCTAGATCAGAAATACACAAAACATACATACATTTTGATGTAAAACAAATGTTGTGGGGTATATTTTTTAGACATTTTTTTCAAATGGGGAATGGTGGTAAACAAGGGGTTGAGAAATCAAAAGTTTTGAAACAACTTTTTCCATAAATAAAGGACCGATATTAAGCATAATCCAGAAGTTCTTTGGAGTTTTAAAGAATCCACACGTGGTTAATATATATGCGAGTAAAAAAATCACAATACGTGTGAAGACCCTCGTTCACTGCGGACAGAACTTTAATTTGGTCAATTAAATGGATCATTCATTAGTGGAATATGCAGATGAGCCGGCAATTTACAGTTGTTTGTACGGAATTTTGTGAAGTTTAGGTATTAAATACAAGTAAAGTCCTCAAAATTTAAATGTTCATTAAAGCCAGGAAGGATTTATGAATCGCCACAATATCGTCCTTGTTAAGTGATATGTTTTTGTAAGTGGGATTACCTCATTTGTACCTGTGTGCTCATTTATTCGTAATTATGTTACAAGACAATCGTCGTAACACTATCAACATACAAAAACAATGTTATTTAAAGCTTTATCCATAGGAACAACACCATACTTATCTATATCATCGTTATCTCTGAAAGACGGATGTTCTCTTCAGATAGGACCATACGAAATCTTCTTTCGGGTATTTTCATGTTTAAATATTTTCAGACCCCAAGTAATAACATGGCCAGTGGGGCCGTAAATATAAGGCGAGTGGAAGCAATCACATGTCAGAGTGTTTTTAAGGTATTTTTTCTAAAACAGGGTCCTGCAATGCTTGTTTATAGTTGAATAATGTCTGTGCAATGGGTTTTGTGTAATTGGATGACACAATAGGAAGAAACTGATTTTGTAAATTATTAGGCACTTCAGACATTACCTTTTTGAGCTGTAGAACTTTGCTGGTGTTGATTGCATCAATTCCTCTAATGGTAAAATATACAGAAAGAAATTTTCTCTTAACCTTATTTGAACGTGTTGATCTTACTTGATTAAAAAGACGTGAAAAGAGTTACATCACAAGTTATACTGACAAGTTAGAGAAATGTAGTTATGCATTCTTTGTCAAGTGTATTATCTCTAAAACATTTTTGAAAATTAACAGGCAGTAAAAATAAAGTGGTTTTAATGTTATGTAACCCTTGCGGATGATGAAGATGTAATAGAAGGTCATCAACGCTCACAGAGTGTGGTCTTGATTTGGAAGACTTAAACATTAGGCTTTTGTTTACCATGACTACGTTGGTTTCGTACGGTAGTATAAATAAACTCATTACATTAACATCACTGAAGGCTTGACATTATCAATGCAACCGTTTGATATTGCAGTACTTAGTTCCCTTATTCATATATTGTATTTTCGGAAAGGAGTACTAAGTATAGGGATATTTGTACGGTGATAGGTTCGAGAATTTCAACCTGATTTTGTATTTTTAATTAATCTTGGTATACGTTTATATTATCAGATACATGTAAGTACATTTAATATACAAAATAATGTGTGATATGCATACTAATGAGACAACGCACCATCTAAGTCACAATTGTATAATAAGTTAACAATTGAAGGGAAGACTACGTCCTACAACACGGAGCCTGGGCTTCACACAGAACAGCAAGCGTTCAAACTAGAAAACAAAACGGTTTAATCTATTATAAAAAAAAAAAGTTAAGCAGCCCAAGATTTTATCATATACATCATTACATCTGAAACAAAAAAAGGCTAGAATTCAAAAATTTATCACAAGAGTAACTAAATGGATCTTTATATTAGCATGATTAATTTAATACCAAATAGAAAACAATAAACCTGAGGCAAAGATGGTAAACCAGAAACAAGAGGTGCTAAAAGTTGAACACCATATCTGCTGGATCTCGACAATAAATGTCCCTGCAGTCAGGGATCGAAAAGTATTGAGAAGGTTATATAATTTACCTCAATGAAGGATACACTTTCGAATTTTAAAGAGTCGAAATAAGATGAACGGATTATATAAAAAGGGGGAAAATATCATGCAAAGCCCAAACGAAATAAATATATAAACACTTTAATTGAAAACAACGGTCTAACCTATGATTGCGTTGGATGAAAAACCGCTACTTTTAAACGATAAACAAAAATATAATTTGCAGATAGTCATGCATTTACTCTAAGTATATGTAAACTTTATATGAATTAGTTGTGAATAATACGGATATGTTGACTCATCGAACAAGGAAATATTTTAAATTTGCTACAGGGTGAACTAAATTGTACTATCGTTCACATCAAAACTATGGCTGGTTGAACTTTTTAATTATAGTTTTGGCTGAGGTAAGGCGTTTTATATACTTGTATGTTGATTTTTTTAAATTTTATTTCAATTATTGTTTACGATGATATGTCAATATCAATGACAATGAATTATATATATATATATGATAGTGAATTGAAAACTTCAAATATGTCCGTATTCTACAAACAACACTTAAGTAGATACACCGGAACACTATATATATACAGAGAACGGATATATTGTAAAATGCGATAGTATAAGTATATGGCGGCATTTCTTTTTTGAAATTGATTTAACATTACATTTTATGTACATTTTTTTCCGATGCGCTCACGCATTCATTTAATCAAGTTTCATATATCTGTTTAAGAGCCAATTGAACAGGGCAGATATGTATTTTTTTTATCGTTGATGGTATCCAGATATTTTCCTAGATTGTTTATATGGTCAATTTTGAATACTGGTAACGCGAAGAATAAACACACTAGAGCATCATAAAATTTGTTTATGAATGTTTCTATTATATAATTCAGATAAAGTTTAATGTGTATTTACACTTCGTATGCTTTAATGTTTTCGGTTAAACACATTTATACATAATATAGACTTAATAACATTCTGTTAATAAAGCCAACCGCAATAGAATAAATTGAAATTCCAACTCACCCCCTATAGTTTAAGTTAATGGTATCTTTTGATGTTTTTATTTTATTCAATTAACTTTACAGTTCAAAGAAATGTCTCTCACTTGAATTTACTGCTGTACAACTATTAAATGCTTTTTACTGTTCATTTCAATACAATACAAAAAGTGTTAACATAATACCGAACTCAAAGGGAATTTCAAAGCAGGGGAATTCCATACGATGCTAACTTAGTGTAAGACCTTCTTCTGTTGTCTATTCTATGGTGGGGTTGTTGTCTCTTTGACACAATCCCCATTTCTATTCTCAATTTTGTTATCAAATACTCGAATATATAAAGCAACGACCAGAATGGATAACATCTGTCCTATTATGGACCTGGTTCAGGTATTTTCAAACAGTGATAGATTAAACATAGTCCTGTAGTTGCTTATCCAGCTTGGTTGAAATTTGTTTTAGAATTGTTATGTTGCCTAGATTGTTAATGTAGTGCTGTGTTTATAGGCAATACATCTGTAATGTTGGTATCCAATGGCAACCGGGGAAATATGTTTAGACAGTAACCAACAATAAGATGATTTCATATCATATATTTAGGACTTTTATCTTTATTTTATCTTTGCATCCGTAAAAATTAGTCTATGCTAGATTTTAAAATTGAAAGTACTTTATACATTTTTGTCATCTCTGTTTTATTTTCAATCAAATTGATAAAAATTTAGTTTGATGTTATATCGAGTTTAACATATCTTCAAAGTCTTCCTTTTTATCCCTCTTATAGTTCCTTCTAGCTGGTTATTAAATGTCCTTCTTAAATTGAGAGTTCTGCTCTCTATTTTTTGCTGCATCTTCTGCACCTTTTGCTATAATATCAATATATTTCCTTTTATTATCTCTTGTACTTAATTTTACCTCCTTGTAATTTTCTTTATAATCTTCCTCCAACTTTTCCTTCTGTCTTTTTGATCTTGAAGCATTAAATCTGTTCGATGTATTTACTGTACGTTCTTGTATTTTGTGAATACTGTTGGCAGTGATCCATTTTGGTTGTTTCCTATATATAAAATCCTAAAATGACATTCGTTACTGTCAAATCCAGAAAAGAAACCAAATTGTTAATTTAGGGAATTTTTTTCCGCATAAATTTAGAGTGTCAGAATTGCATCTCTATATTCATAATATTGAACAGTCACTAGAGATAGAAGTTCAGGATGGTGTGTAAAACAAAACTATTAGGCGTATCATCCAAGTACCAACACTGAACTGTCTGAATTCATTTGTACTTTTTAATAAAAAAAAAAGTATATGAGGTTCTCTTCTAGAAATAGTATACTGTTAATCTATTATGTCGGTTGGTTGATTTTGTTTGTAGTAAAACGTCAAGTGGCAACTATTTCATTCAAGTGTACATTGAGTATATAGTTTTTGGACATCCCATATATCAATTAATCGGCAAAGACAAATCTCTCGACAAATCTGACGAGATTGTTGATAGTTTTACATCACCGTATGTATTATGTATCCGGACAATGTAAAATTTTCGCTAGAATATTCTGCGGAAAATATAATAGTAAATCCAATGCAAAAAGTTTGAATAACAATGAAATATCAATCCATGTATAAATGCTTAAAGTGCAATTGAGGAAAAGACAGGTAAACAACGGGGAACGACGCAACGTTGATAATGATGTTGATATCCCATGATATAATAATATTGTTCCGATGCGTTGGATAACCTTTCTAACCTCCATCTAATAAAACAAAACACTCTCATTTCCTTTATGATAGCTCTTTGTGATTGTATGGCCATTATTTTTTTTATTTATATAAGAATATATCAAATTAAAAAAAAGAATTTTGTATAATATCTAATAGAGTCTAACGAGTAAAGACATTTTCTATCTGAGGAAAAACAATGCAAATGTTGTGTACATATTTTAATTAAAGCTCTAGTATCAAAACTCTTAAACACGATAATTTTTCAGAGGCAGACCTGTCCTCAGGTCTGGTTACTAGCAGGCTTGTCAACAAGTCTGGTCAGAAGCACACCTGTCCATAGGTCTTGTCAGTAGCAGACCTATCCACAGGTCTGGGCTGAGGCAGACCTGTCCCCAGGACTGGTCAAAACAGACTTGTCAACAGGTCTAGTCTTGGTCAGACCTGTCCTCATGACTGGTTAAAAGCAGATTTGTCCACATGTCTGGTCTAGAACAGACCTGTCGATAGGGCAGCAGTCAAAAAAAAAAAGCAGACCGTAGGTCTGGTCCACCAACGACGAAGTTAACTTGCTTGTCTGCTTGAAAATTCAGTCAACAAGTCTGCTCGGAGTTAACTTTGGTCAATGTTAGGACCGCACCCATCTCTACATTCTTCTATCTAGAATTTATAAACAATACACGACAATCAAACAAGGTGCTTTCATGTTATACCAGAACCAAAGTACTACAATGTAGATAATTAACTGTTGATATCATCTGGGACTAATCCACCTTCAGTCTATCTAGACTGAATATGGTAATCATAAATGTAAAACAAATAATATTACATCTGCACATTGCATAAATAAGAGTGATTACAAACTCAAAAAGAAAACAAAAGTGAGTCAATATATCCTCGCTACTACACACAGCTATATCAACTGTTATAGTTTTTCGGTCGAAGTATTTTTGATCATGCATATAAAACAAACAGAAACAACACTTTAAAACAGAATTTGGCGATGTGTGATTATCCTCTTTAAGATAAAGCGGCAGTATTAGTGAGAGTCCAGGCACTTTTTAATATATTAAAACTTTGTAAAACTTGCGGCAAAATATTGATAAACTACAAGACATTTTATTTATTGAAAATATTTGTTGAAGTAGCTTGCCAGACTATATTCAATTTAAAGCAAGGTTTTGAAGATCGTTTCATGATTGAGCCAGAATACAAATGTCTTATGTTTACACGAAACAATCTGTGATCAGTTTACCTTTATGCAGGTTATTTAAAAAAAATGGAATACGGAATGATATCCTTAACCATCTGATAATGCAATTGTCTTTAGATAAAATAATATTGCAAATATTATATCTATTTGAAGTGTTGATTTCCTTACCCTAAATTATATAATTGATCTTTGAACAATTAATCAATTAACAAATGAAAATTTATAGTTAGTAATCATCAGTGAATTAGAATCATGTATTCAATCCATTTTTGTGATGTATCACTATGTTTCATTTATTTATTCATATCATATTGGTGAAAAAGAGAAAAGTATAACATTGTATAAAGGATAACTTTAATATTTATATTGATATCAGCTTTATTTACAGAATTTTCACAATGAGCTCAGAAGAAATAAGAGAACAGATTTGCTGGGTAAAACAAGTATATAATGGTGTTCGAAACTAATACATGTTAAAATATACTTTTTCGCTTTCTTGGCTTTTTGGAAAACGTTGTTTGTGCTATATTTAGACCCTACCACTAAGAAATTTGTTTTGCAACCACACGTATCAAAATATGGTTTTTCTTCAACGCAATCATAGGTTTGAACGTTGTTTTGAATTAAGATTTGTTTAGACTTCTTTATCAGGTGCAGACCTAGTATAATTTTTTGATGATTTACATGTGAACAGATGTTTTCGTCATTACAGCCATGCATTTTCGTCCGTTAGACTATATTATGAATACTATACAAGGAAAACCGTTGAAATCATAATTCATATATTATATATAGTTTAAGTGTGTACGCACTAGATTGAAATGCTGTCTACTTATTATGAACCTTTCAAATGGGGAGAGTTTACCAAGTTAAGGATGCTATAAATCAAAAGAAATTGACCCATGACAACTATAGTACGCAACGGCTGTCTAATCCTGTATATTATTGTTATATGCAGTGATCAAAGCATTATATGCATTGGTTAAGGCATAATTCGCAGTCGTAATTGAACATTCCAGAAAACAAAATGAAACAGTTTTTGAATCCATATAATTAGTTACTTCGATTAACAAGATTTGAACGTATTTCACAAATTGTGACTTTATTGTTCATGTTATTATCAAATGAAAAATGAATAGCAATTATATAACGGTATAGGTATTTGTTTATTATATCGGCTACCAAGTCGACATGCTACGATAAATGTGACACTATGTAGGCATGCGTTAGTTTATACATCAACGTCTTTTTTATCATTAAATGTCATGCTAACACTGTTAGGTATTTCTTTGTACAGAGTGGTAGTTCTGCACTTCACGAGGCTGCGAGGAAGAGGGGAACTGAAATCGCAAGGTTGCTAATCGACCATGGTATTAATATAAATTTACAGAATGTGGTAAGTGGATGATTATTCACATTGATTTCACCAATCATATGTCAAAGTTTGATATGTCATAACCAATACTAATTTAATTGAACGTAAGGGGCATTTTGAAAATATCTGTCTCTTTAGTCATGCTGAATGTCAAAGTTTATAAGCACAATCTAATTCAAACTTTCAAAACCTTGTAAAACCGTATATGTTCGATAATAATTAATTGCGTCTATTCTCACGAAAAGAATTTAAACATATTTAATTTGATAGTTAAATTAAAGAAATTGGACTTTCTATGGAGATATTTGAAAAATTAACTGAAGATTTTAAAACCGTGTGTCCAAGAAAAAAGGTTAAATCATAAAAATACCGGACTCAAAGAAATTAGCAACATAGGGATTGCTAATAGAAATCTTCATGCATGATAACATATTTCATGAAATAACTAAAAAATGTCAGTCAATCTTTGAATTTGTTATCTTTGCATATGAATTTTTAGCAATTTAACCCAAACTACATTGTAAAAGGTTAATTATTTCAAGTAATGGTATGCAACTCCTGCAACTATTTAATGATATCGTTCGTAATTTGTGACACGAATTAAGCACAACAATCCAACAAATCGTGACGGCTTCCAGAACATTTTTAAAGGAAATATTTCAACTTTTCGTTTGTTAATGCCAACCTCAAAAATATGCAATTTGTATATTCAGGCAGTAATCGTGACAAAAAATATCAACTCATATCTAAATTTTGGTCTTTTGGTTACCTATGAATTCAATACCTCATATTAGTTTATTTATTAACATTCAAGCAGATTATTTAATCCTTTTCCTACGAAGTTTGACTTGAATAATTCCAATGTTGAATATGGGGTAGAATCAGTGACTGTCTCTAAAAAATTAATATCTTGAACATGATTTCCATAAAATTTCACTCTTCTTGGTGTACATTGTTTCTTGTAAATTAATGCTTTTCTGATGTATTTCATCTGGTTTGAGGTTGTTAAAATTGTATATACACTTCATACTGGCAAGACTGACTTAGATTTACTAACATATCTATATTGTATGCTTCTGTTGATTCCTCATTAAATTAATATCTATGTTGAGAATTTAACATCCAATTTTTTATCGCCATTTCGGTGTATAAGAATACCCTTTACTTTTTTTCTTTTTGGTAAGTGGTGTTTGTTGCCTATCTTTTTTTTTTAATTTTTTATTTCCATTTTGGTTTTAAGATACCCTGTTTCTGTTTCTTTCCTTAGTCTTTCTTAATCGATTAACGAGATTTAAACATCTATCACAAATTGTCACCTAACTATTATCATCAAGTGAAAATTTGATAACAATTATTATCATTTTTATTTGATTAGTATATCTGCTACAGGGTCACCAAGCTACGATATATGCAACATTATGTAGTTATGCGTTAGTGTATATTTCAGCTGCAATTTTTAGCATTCAATTGTATATTTACAGTGCATTTAAAATGTTTCTTTGTACAGGACGGTAGTACTGCACTTCACGAGGCTGCATTGAACGGGCAAACTGAAATTGTTAGATTGCTAATCGACCGTGGTATTGATATAAATTTACCAAAAAAGGTAAGTGGATAATTATTCACATTGATTTCACTAATCATGAGTTAATGTTTGATATGACATTATCAATACTTATTTATCTGAAATTAATGTCTCTTCAAAAATGCTGGATGTCAAAATGTACAATCACAATTTGATACAAACATTGACAATTTGTAAAAACGTATACGTTCAAATAAGAAATAATTGCGTCTTTTGTCACGAAAAGAAAATTAAACATACTAACGTTTTAGTTAAAATGAAGAAATTACATTGTGTTGCAGATATAAGCAACATAGGTATTGCTCATAAAAATATCAGTTAATCTGTGATTTTTTTCTTTGCATACAAATATTAGCAATTTATCCGAAACTAAAAGGCTAGTTATTTTAAGTTATTGTATGCGACTCCTGTAACTCATACGTTTTTCTTAGGTAGGAAGTATTCTGGAGATATAGGACGGCTTGTTTGTATTGTTCATTTTGGCAATTGAAAGATAGTCGTCGTCAGTTGTGACACAAATACACACATCGGTCCAACAAATCGTTACGGCGTCCAGAGCATTTTTAAAGAAAATATTTCAACTTTTCGTTTGTTTTTGGAAACCTAGAAATTATATGTGTATATTCCGGCATTATTCGTCACATAAAATATCAACTCATAAAAAATCGTAAGGTTGCTAATCGACGGTGGTATTAATATAAATTTACCGAAAAAGGTATATAGATGATTATTCACATTGATTTCACTGATCATATGTCAATGTTTATTAGAGAATTCCAATAAAATGACATACGTACGTAACTCGAAGTACGGAAGTAATGAAACGGGTTATTTCCAACCATCAAATTTGATTGAATACGTCGCTTAAGTTTAAACAAAGTAGTCCATGACTTTTAAAATCACACATTCGTTTTTGATGCGTTTTGTTATTTGATTTTGCCATGTGATTATGGACTTTCCCAATTGATCTTCCTCTAAGTTCAGTATTTTTGTGATTTTACTTTTTGAATATTCGTCCATAAAAAAAATATCTTGACAAAAAAGATAGAAATATTGCATTTGTATTTATCACATAGTTTTCCAGATTCCCGCCTTTATTTAACTAGCATAAGATCACGTATAAAACAAACGTACTTATGCCTATCATAATTAAGATTTGAATTATTTTACGTGGTTTTGATTATGACAATTATTGTTCAATTTACTTTGCAGACGAACACTTCATTATACTTTGTCTGTCTTTCTCTTATTAGACATGATAGATTCTCTATCTTTTAATTAAATTTGTTGTGGGTTATACATTTAGAAGGATATGTTTGTGACTCTGCAATTTCAGAAATATCGAAAGTAGATTTTCAAATTCTTTCTTTATAATTGTTGAAAATTTAAACATAGCTATCGTTTCCATTTAATATAATATCTAACATGTTTAAATGCTATCAAATATTTCAACTTTTCGTTTGGTTACCTATGAATTCAATACATCATATTAATGTATTTATCAACATTCAAGCAGATTATTTAATCCTTTTCCTACGAATTTTGTCTTGAATAATTCCAATGTTGAATATGGGGTAGAATCAGTGACTGTCTCTAAAAAAATAATATCTTGAACATGAATTCCATAAGCTATCACTTTTCTTGGCGTACATTGTTTCTTGTAAATTAATGCTTTTTCTTATGTATTTCATCTGGTTTGATGTTAAAATTGTATATACACTTCATACTGGCAAGACTGACTTAGATTTACTAATATATCTAGATTATATGCTTCTGTTGATTCCTCATTAAATTAATCTCTATATATTGAATTAAAATAAAAATTTTTATCGCCATTTCGGTGTATTAAATTACCCTTTACCTTTTTCCTTTTTTCTTTTGTAATTGGTGATGATTTGTTTATTATATTATATTTCTATTGTTGATTTATGGTTTGGTTTTCAGATTCTCTGTTTCTTGCCTTAATTTTTCTTAATCAATTATCGAAACATCTATCACAAATTGTCACCTTACTATTATCATCCAGTGAACATTTGATATCAATTATTATCATTTTTATTTGATTATTATATCTGCTACAGGGTCGACGAGCTACGATAAATGCGACACTATGTAGTCATGCGTTAGTTTATATATCAGCTGCAATCGTTAGCATTCAATTGTATGTTTACACTGCTTTGTATTTCTTTGTACAGGATGGTAGTACTGCACTTTGCTGTATCGAGCAGGAAAACTGAAATCGTTACATTGCTAATCGACCGTGGTATTGACATAAATTTACCGAAAAATGTAAGTGGATAATTGGTCACATTGATTACACAAACCATAAGTCAATACCTTATATTTCAATATTGTTTTTACTGCATTTAATATGCATTTGTGAAATTAGTGTCTCTTCAGTAATGCTGGATGTCAAAATGTACAATCACAATTTGATACATACTTTTGACATTTTGTAAAACTGTATACGTTCAAATAGGAATTAATTGCGTTTTTTCTCAATAACAGAAAATTTAACATACTTAACTTCTTAGTTCAAATGAAGAAATTAAAGTTTGTCACAAGTATTAAACTTGAGGTTTAAAGCATGTGTCCTAGCAAATAAGTGAAATCATAAAAATACCGCGCTCCAAGGAATTAGCAAGATAGAGGTTGCTCTTACATATCTATGATAGCATATTTTATGAAATATCTAAAAACATATCAGTCAATCAGTAATTGTTTTTTCTTTGCATACACATTTTAGCAATTTTACCCAAACTAAAAGGCTAGTCATTCTAAGTTATTGTATGCAACTCCTGTAACTTATAAGTTGTTCTAATGTAGGTAGTATTCGGGGGATATAGGACGGCTTGTTTGTGTTGTTCATGTTGACAATTGAAATATATTCGTCGTCACTTGTGACATAATTTACACACAACGGTACAATCGTTACGGCGTCCAGAACATATATTGCCTTATTTTTTGTTAATCATTATCGAGATTTGAACATCAATCACAAATTGTCACCTTATTATTATTATCAAGTAAAACAATGATAACAGTTATCACTTTTATTTGATTATTATATGTGCTGCAGGGTCGACAAGCTACGATAAATGCGAAAATATGTTGTCATGCGTTAGTGAATATATCAGTTGCATTCGTTTGCATTCAACTGTATGTTAACACCGTTTAGTATTTCTATGTACAGAATGGTAGTACTGCACTTCATAATGCTGCATGGAGCGGGCAAACTGAAATTGTTAGATTTCTAATCGTCCGTGGTATTAATATAAATTTACAGAATGAGGTAAGTGGATGATTATTCACATTGCTTTCACCAATCATATGTGTATATATCAGCTGCAATCTTTAGCATTAAATGTAATGTAAACACTGCTAAGCATTTTTTGTACAGGATGGTAGTACTGCACTTCACCTTGCTGCATGGAACGGGCAAACTGAAATCGTTAGATTGCTAATCGACCGTGGTATTGACATAAATTTACGGAAAAATGTAAGTGGATAATAAGTCACATTGATTACACCAATCATAAGTCAATGTTTTATATGACATTATTAATACTTATCTAATATGCATTTGTGAAATAAGTGTCTCTTCAAAAATGCTGGATGTCAAAATGTACAATCACAATTTGATACAAACTTAGGTAATTTGTAAAACCGTATACCTTCAAATAGGAATAAATTGCGTCTCTTCTCACCAAAAGAAAAATAACATACTTTACTTCTCAGTTCAAATGAAGAAATCAAATTTTGTCGCAGATATTTGACGAAGTAACTTAAGGTTAAAAAGACATGTGTCCTAGCAAAAAAAGTGAAATCATAAAAATACCGCGCTCCAAGGAACATAGGGATTGCTCCTAGATATCTATGATAGCATATTTTATGACATAACTAAACAAATATTAGTCAATCTGAGATTTTCTATTCTTTGCATACAAATTTTAGCAATTTAACCCAAACTAAAAAGCTAGTTATTTTAAGTTATTGTATGCAACTCCTGTAACTAAAAAGTTTTCTTCTAGGAAGTATTCGGGAGATATAGGATTGCTTTTTTGTGTTCTTCATGTTGACAACTAAAATATATTCGTCGTCACTTGTGACATAATTTACAAACAACGGTCCAACAAATGGTTACGGTGTCCAAACATATCTTGCCTTAATTTTTCTTAATCAATTATCGAAATTTAAACATCTATCACAAATTGTCACCTTATTATTATTAGCATGTAAAATATTGATAACAGGTATTATCATTTTTTTTCTATTATTATATGGGCTGCAGGGTCGACGAGCTACGATACATGTGGCACTATGTAGTCATGCGTTAGTGTATATATCAGTTGCAATCGTTAGCATTCAATTGTATGTTAACACCGTTTAGTATTTCTTTGTACAGGATGGTAGTACTGCACTTCACAAAGCTGCATGGAGCGGGCAAAGTGATATCTTTAGATTACTAATCGACCATGGTATTAATATAAATTTACAGAATGAGGTAAGTGGATGATTATTCACATTGCTTTCACCAATCATATGTCATTGTTTGATATGATATGACCAATACTAATTTGATTGCACTTCATGTGCATTACGGGAATTATGGTCTCTTCAGTAATGCTCGACGTCAAAATTTACAAGCACTATCTAATACAAACTTTGACGATCTTGTAAAACCGCATTAGTTCGAAAAGGAATTGATTGCGTTATTATTATGAAAAGAAAATTAAACATACTTAATATCATAGTTCAAATGAAGATATTAACTTCCTTCGCAGATATTTGACGAATAAACGGAAGATTTAAAAACCTTGTGTACTTGCAAAATGTAAAATCATAAATATACATATTTCCGAGGAATTATCAACATAGGGATTTCTCCGAGATATCTATGATAGCATATCTTATGAAATAACTAAAAAAGTATCAGTTAATCTGTGATTTTTTTTTCTTTGCATACAAATGTTAGCAATTTAACCCAAACTAAAAGGCTAGTTATTTTAAATTATTGTATGCCACTCCTGTAACTCATACGTTGTTCTTAGGAAGGTAGTACTCGGGGGATATAGGACGGCTTGTGTGTGTTGTTCGTGTTGACAATTGAAATATATTCGTCGTCACTTGTGACATAATTTACACACACCGGTACATGATATCATTACGGCGTCCAGAACATTTTTAAAGGAAATATTTCAACTTTTCGTTTGTTTATGCAAACCTAGAAATTATACCATGTGTATATTCCGGCATTATTCCTCACATAAAATATTAACACATATCCAAATTTTGGTTTTCATGCGGTCATATATCAAATTACACCTATTTAGTGGGAAATCTGAAAAAAAGACTAAATTATGTCAGATTTTGAAATATTTATCGAATGTGTAGTCTACTTGTTAATATTTTTCTTCAACACAGGGTATACTATTTTACTCCACATCCCTCACTTGTCTTTTTACCTATGAATTCAATACCTCATACAAGTTAATTTACCATTATTCAAGCAGATCATAGGTTCCTTTTCTTACAATTTTGAACTTGAATAATTCCAATGTTGAATATGAGGTAGAATCAGTGACTGTTTCTAAAAAAAATAATATCTTGAACATGATTTCCATAAGCTATCACTCTTCTTGGTGTACATTGTTTCTTGTAAATTAATGCTTTTTCTTATGTATTTCATCTGGTTCGATGTTGTTAGAATTGTATACACACTTAATACTGGAAAGACTAACTTATATTTACTAAATATGTCTCGATTATATGCTTCTGTTGATTCCTCATTAAATTAATCTCTATATATTGAATTTAAAAAGAACTTTTTATCGCCATTTCGGTTTAAAGAATTACCCTTTACCTTTTTCCTTTTGTAATTGGTGATGATTTGTTTATTAGATTATCGAAATTTAAACATCTATTACAAATTGTCACCTTATTATTATCATCAAGTGAAAACTTGATAACAATTATTATCATTTTTTTTATTATTATTATATCCGCTACAGAGTCTACTAGCTTCCATAAATGCGACACTATGTAGTCATGTGTTAGTTTATATATCAGCTGCAATCGTTAGCATTCAATTGTATGTTTACACTGCTTTGTATTTCTTTTTACAGGATGGTAGTACTGCACTTCACCTTGCTGTATCGAACGGGCAAACTGAAATCGTTACATTGCTAATCGACCGTGGTATTGACATACATTTACCGAAAAATGTAAGTGGATAATTGGTCAGATTGATTACACAAATCATAAGGCAATGTTTTATATATCAATAATTATTTTACTGCATTTAATATGCATTTGTTAAATTAGTGTCTCTTCAGTAATGCTGGATGTCAAAATGTAAAATCACAATTTGTTACAAACTTTTGACATTTTGTAAAACTGTGTTCGTTCAAATAGGAATTAATTGCGTTTTTTCTCAATAACAGAAAATTAAACATACTTAACTTCTTAGTTCAAATGAAGAAATTAAATTTTGTCACAAATAGTTGACGAATAAACTTAAGGTTTAAAGACATGTGTCCCAGCAAATAAGTGAAATCATAAAAATACCGCGCTCCAGGGAATTAGCAAGATAAGGGTTGCTCCTAAATATCTATGAAAGCATATTTTATGAAAAATCTAAAAAGAATATCAGTCAATCTGTATTTTTTTTCTTTGCATACAAATTTTAGCCATTCTACCCAAAATAAAAGGCTAGTTATTTTAAGTTATTGTATGCAACTCCTGTAACTAATAAGTTGTTCTTAGGTAGGTAGTATTCGGGGTATATAGGACGGCTTGTTTGTGTTGTTCATGTTGACAATTGAAATGTATTCGTCGTCACTTGTGACATAATTTACACACAACGGTACAATAAATCCTTACGGCGTCCAAAACATATATTGGCTTTATTATTCTTAATCAATTATCGAGATTTAACAGCAATCACAAATTTTCACCTTAATATTATTATCAAGTAAAAAAATGATAACAGTTATCATTTTTATTTGATTATTATATCGGTTGCTGGGTCGACAAGCTACAATAAATGCGACAATATATTGTCATGCGTTAGTGTATATATCAGCTGCATTCGTTAGCATTCAATTGTATGTAAACACTGTTTAGTATTTCTTTGTACAGGATGGTAGTAGTGCACTTCATGGAGCTACATTGAGCGGGCAAACTGAAATCGTTGGATTGCTAGTCGACCGTGGTATTAATATAAATTTACAGAATGAGGTAAGTGGATGATTATTCACATTGCTTTCACCAATCATATGTCATTGTTTTATATGACATGACCAATACTAATTTGATTGCACTTCATGTGCATTACGGAAATTATGGTCTCTTCAGTAATGCTCGACGTCAAAATTTACAAGCACTATCTATACAAACTTTGGCAATCTTGTAAAACCGCATTAGTTCGAATAAGAATCGATTGAGTTATTATTATCAAAAGAAAATTAAACATACTTAACTTCATAGTTCAAATGAAGATATTTAACTTCCTTCGTAGATATTTGACGAATGAACTGAAGGTTTAAAAACATTGTGTACTTGCAAAATATAAAATCATAAATACAGCTCCTGTAACAGATAAGTTTTTCTTAGATTGGTAGTTTTCGGGTGGAAATTGGACGGATTGCTTGTGTTGTTCATGTAGACGAGTGAAAGATATTCGTCGTCATTTGTGACACAAATTACTCATAACGGTCTAACAAGTCGTGATAGCGTATGTTACATTTTTAAAGGAAAGACTTCCATTGTACATTTGTTTATGCCAACCTCGAAATTATACCAAGAGTATACACTGACAGTATCTTAACATAAAGTAACCATACCCAAATTAATTTCTACATGTGGTCTAATATTAAATTACAATGATCTATTCGGATATTTTAAATAAAATAAGGATGCAGTTATGCCAGATAAAGGATATTTATCGGATGTCCAGACCATTTGTTCAGATTTTTCTTCTCTACACAATCCACTGTTTTGCCCCATTTTCCTCACTTGTTTTGTCCCTTATGATATCAATACCTCATTTTAGGTAATGTACCGAAATTCAAGCATATCATTGATTCCTTTTCTTTCGATTTTTGACAAAATTATTAAAATGCTGAACATGAGGTAGAATCACTGTCTGCTTCTAAGAAATCAATACCTTGAACAAGATTTTGAAAGTCATCACTCCTTTTGTCGTACATTGTTACTTTTAAATTATTATTTAATATTCTTCTGATGTATTCTATCAATTGTAATGCTAGATTTTCATTGTCACCTCAATAAATAGAGAAAAAAAAAATTAAGAATACAAAATGGCAGGTAACCGGCAAAGTTGCATTGTAATTTAAATAATCCGGCTATAAGTTCTGAGAACATTGAATAGTCCAGATTGATAAACGGATGTAGTTTAATTTGTAAGTTTACTTTTGAAAAAAAAAATGTTTGTTTCCCATATTTATTGATGATGTTGATTTATATCTTGGTTTTACAAATTTATGTACTATCCAAACTTTGCAGAACAATTGATTGGACTTTTTTGAAGTAAGAATTCGGTTTTGGTTTGATATTGTTACATTTGTATATACTTTTTATACTGGTAACACTGACTTGTATTACTTAAATTTCTAGATTATATGCTCCTGTTGCATCCTCAATATGTCATTTGATATTCACACATTTTTTGGGGCATTTAAGGTTATTTATATTACATCTTCTTTCTTTTTTGGGGAAGTGGTGATGATGTGTTTCTTATCTTTATTTTCTATCGTGGAATAACGTTTTGGTTTTAATATACTCCGTTTATGTGTCTTGCCTTAATTAATGTTAATCGATGAACGAAATTTGAACATTGATCACAAATTGTCACCTTATTATTAATAGCAAATGAAAAATTGATAGCAATAATTTTCAGATGTAGTTATTTGACTATTATATCGGCTACATGGTCGACGTGCTACGATAAACGCAACACTATGTAGTCATGCATAAGTTTATATATCAGCTGCGTTCTTCATTATTAAATGTTATGTTAACACTGATTAGTGTTTCTTTGTACAGAATAGTAGTACTGCACTTCACTTGACTGCATTGCACGAGCGAACTGATATCGTAAGGTTGCTATTCGACGATAGGATTAATATAAATTTACAGAAAAAGTTAAGTGGATGATTATTCACATTGATTACACCAATCATATGTCAATGTTTGATATGACATAACCAATACTATTTTCACTGCACTGAAGGTGCATTTTGGGTATATTTGTCTCGTCAGTAATGCCGGACGTCAAAATGTACAATCACAATATTATCCAAACTTTGACAATCTTGTAAAACCGTATACGTTCGAATAGGAATTAAATGCGTCTATTCTCAAGAAAAAGAAAATGGAACACACTTAACTTCATAGTTCAAATGAAGAAATATAATTTTCATCGCAGATACTTGACGAATAAACTGAAGGTTTAAAAGCCCGTGTCCAAGCAAAAAAGTAAAATCAATAAAATACAAAACTCCCAGGAATTAGCAACATAGGGATTGTTGCTAGATATCTATGATATCATATTGTATGAAATAACTTACAATTATCAGTCAATTTGCGGATTTTATTTTTTTTTTTTTTTTGCATACACTTTTTCGGCATTTTAACCCGAAATAAATGGCTAGTTATTTTAAGTAAGTGTATGCAACTCCTGTAAAAGATAATTTGTTTTAGTTAGGTAGTACTCGTGGAACAGGACCGGTTGTTTGTGTTGTTCATGTTGACAAGTGAAAGATATTCGTCGTCATCAGTAACAGAAAGTCGTGATGGCGTCCGTAACATTTTGAAAGGAAAGACTCAAACTTTGAATTTGTATATGCAAACCTCGAAATTATACCATGAGTATACACTGACAGTAATCTTAACATTAAGTATCAACTCATACCCAAATTAATCTCTTCATGTGGTCCAATATCAAATTTCACCTATCTGGTCAGAAATTTAAAAAAAAATAGGGATGAAGGCATGTTTAATTTAGGAATATTTATCGGATGTCCAGACTACTTGTGAATATTTTTGTTTAATACGGGGTACACTTACTTTTTTGTCCCACATCCATCACTTGTCTTGTAACCTATGAATTCAACACCTCATATAAGGTAAATTTACCAAAATTCAAGCAGATCATTGATTCTTTTTCGACTCAAATAATTAAAATGCTGAATATGATGTAAGATCAGTGCCTGCCTCTAAAAAAAAAGAATGCAAAACGGCACGTAACCGTCGAAGTTGAGTTGTTATTTAAATTATCCGTTTATAAGTTATGAGGACGTTTAATTGTCCGGATAGTTAAACGGATGTAGTTTAATTTGTAAGTTCGCTGCTGAACAACAATTTGAAAAAAAAATCTTTTAGGTTTACCACCTTTATTTTATATTATTGATTTATATCTTGGTTTAAATATACACAGTTTCTGTTTGGTGTTGCCTTAATTGTCGCAATCGATTAACAGTTTGAATATCTATAAGACATGTCGCCATATTATGATTAGCAAGTGAAAAAAAATAAAGCAATTACTTACCAATATGGTTATTTAATTGTTACATTGGCATCCGTGTCAGCTCTCAACAATTAATGCGACCCTAATTAGTCTCAACTTAGTTGGTGATATCAGCTGCGTCCTTGGTCATTAAATTGTATGCTAACATTGATATGAGTAACTTAATATGGAATGGTAGTACTACATGTCACGATGCTGCATTGAACGGACAAACTTGCTAATCGGCGATGGTATTAAACTAAGTGTACACATTTATGTACAATCCAATATATCGCCGAAAAATTGATATGGCTTACCTTGTGAAGTACGAATTCGGTTTGAGTTTGATATTATTATAATTGTGTACATGTTACACTGATTTATATTTACGAAAATGTCTAGGTTTTTTGCTCCTGTTGTATCCCCAATAAAGTATCATATTTGGTATTTGATATCCACACCTTTTTTTCTATTTTTTTAGGTAGGTGGTGATGATTTTCTTTTTGGTTTTAGAATACTCTGTTTCTGCTTATTGTTGTAATTTAACTTTATCTATTATAAAGTGTCACCTTATTATTATTTCCTTTTGCTGTAATGTGACCTGCTAATTATTTATTATTATTGATTTAAATAAACGCATGAAACTGAGTTCAATTTGTTTATGGAACGATTTAAAATGTACACGAACCTCAACATGAAATCATAACTACTGAGCAAGCTAAACCCACCCAGCAATTCTTCGTGAAGGGAAGCATATCATTTTCCTCATGCGACAGTCGTCGTGTCTCGTATGTACTTACAATACCGGCAACTTTAACATGTTTAACTAGATAGATCATTTTTGTGGAAAAAGAGAATGATAATTTGAAAACATTCGTTGTCATCTGTGACACAAATTATCCACAACGGTCCACCAACTCGTGAAAGCGTCCATAGCATTTTAATGGGATGGTTTCGACTTTATGTTTGTATACTAAAATATTCTTGAAATCAAAGACTTAGGCTTATCGTTACACAAAATGGCAACTCATCTCCGAATTGATGACTTAATGTGCTATGTTCCAGGAATATACTGAGCCGTGATAAAAAACAAATATCAAGTTTTGAATCTAAGGCTTAAAACTCTGCATTCCTCTCGATTCATTAATATAACCTTCTGTAGTTGTATTGTCTAATTTTATACCAGTATGACAAGCTTGTTTTTGTTTGAAACTTGCCATTGAAGAGAAAAAAAAATAACTAACAATTTTAAGTTTTTTTAATATGAAACAAGCGTTCTGACAAGCTCCTTTCACCACCATCATTTTTTTCTTCAAATGTCGACTCCCCAATCTTCTAATGAGACCTCTGTTTCAATAAAATCTGCTATAGAGCCCTTTGTTTCAATCAAATATGATACCGAGACCTCTGCTTCAATTAAATCTTCTATTGAGACCTCTGCTTCAATCAAATCTGCTATTGAGACCTCTGCTTCAATCAAATCTGCTATTGAGACCTCTGTTTCAATCAAATCTGCTATTGAGACCTCTGTTTCAATCAAATCTGATAATGAGACCTCTGTTTCAATCAAATCTGCTATTGAGACCTCTGTTTTAATAAAAAAAAAAAAAAAAAAGAGTATTTTTTATCAGTTTTCCACTTTCTTATTTTGAATTATAAACCCACCTAAAAAAATCAATTAAAATTAAAAACCAATTGTTCAGAGAACAATTGAAAGTCTTTCCACACCACAGTAATTTGGATAAGAAGGTAGTTTCTTCATACTGATGCGATAAATAATGGTTTAATTATCTTTTTGAGTGATATAAGGGAGATAATATGCTACTTCCGGTGAAATGAATGTCACATCTGGTCTCATATGATAGCTTCTTTCACACTGATTGCAAAAATATATAGTTTCTATATACTTTTTTATGTAGAATGGGAGATAATTGGCCACTTCCGGTTTGTTGGAAGTCATTTTTAGTCTTCAGTAATTTGTTCATGTATCTATATGAAAAAATATATGGATTCTGAGTACTTTTATGTGAAAAAATTGCAAAAAAAGCTACTTCCGGTTTTCTCAAGGTCACTTCCGGTAGCCATTTTTCAAGGTCATTTGTCACTTAACCTTTTGTATCAGGTCAAATGTCTTTATAATGAACTTACTTGAAGTTATAATCAAATAACCTCATATCAAGACATTTCAGGGGCGACAACTCCTATAAGATGCCATCTAATTGTATAAGACTAAGTGTAGCATATCTTCATTACAATTAAGCAGACATTTTGCACTTGTTCTTTTATATGTATCTCTCAAAGTGAGTGAGAAAATGCAAAAACAAGCAAAAGTCACAATTGAGAACTTGACCTTGACCTTTGACCTTGACCTCATTTTCTAAGTTAGGACCTAGGGGACTCAAATAAAAACATCCCAGGGTTATACGGTTATCTGTTAATGAGTTAAATAAACATACCGACAAATTTATTTTGTAAAGGTAGATAACTCCTATAAAATTTCATCGAATCGCTTCGATCCAAATACGCCAAAAATTACTGAGGATGTAACGAACAATTTGTAAAAAGAATTTTGTCGATATCTTTTTTTGTTACGAAGGAGATACGCTTTGATGATAAACAGTGAATAGGGAGATAACTCTTACAAAGAAAATGGTTCGGCTTAGCAGGGTGAAATTTAAAAGCGCATAAACTATACGATACAATATGAGAAATATCTCAGCGACATATTGCGAAACAAACATTTATCGCAAGAACAAAAGTTGGCGGAAAAAAAAAAAAAATAATAATAATAATAATAATCAGAAGAAAAACAATAAGTCTTTCCACAGAAAAGTGGAAAGACTTAATAATGGAAAAGGAAACCAAAGAAACACTGAATTGTAAAGAATTGAGGACAGATTTCTTAAAATATAGTTGATATAGGTATATAATATCTTAGGGTACATTTACACTTAACAAAAGTCATAATACTTTTGTTGCTCGTATCACAATACTCTAACAGACCTCGCCAAGGATTTGTTTTTGACCCGGCTGATGAGGCTGATAATGAAATCATTATTGTTTGACAAAATTTTTGCATTGAAGTTTTGCATCGGACTCCCATTTCTTTTATAAAGTGAGTTTCTCTGTGCGAATTGCTGTTTGTTTATTTATTCTACATTAGTAAGATGTATAGGGGTAAAGTTGTGATCTCACAAAACATGTTTAGCCATGATGCATTTGTGCGCCTGTCCAAGGTCGGGAGCATCGTGCCTCTGTCGTGTTTATTTTTAATTATGGTTCATTTTTATGTTTTGGAATTAAAAATGACGTCCATTCACTGAACTAGTATACATTTTTATTAAGGGGCCAGCTGAAGCTCACCTACGGGTGCGAAATAGTACCGCTGCACTGAAGACCCATTAGTTGATTCCGGCTGATATATGCCCTATAACATGTTTATTCGGGATGTTGCCCCTTTGAGTGATATCAGTGTGATGTTTAGCTAGCTATAAAACCAGGTTTAATCCACCATTCAAGAAAATGCCCGTACTAAGTTATGAATATGACAGTTGTTATCCATTCGTTTGATGTGTTTCAGATTTTGATTTTAACTCTTTATTAGGGACTTTCCTTTTTGAATATTCCTCGGAGTTCAGCAGTTTTGTGATTTTACTTTTTTTAACGTATTCCCCATTTCCATTCTCAATTTTATTTTATCGAATGGCCATTTTTTTCGATAAAACATTATATGGACAGGTTTTAAAACCTTACTTGTAGTCAAGACTCTTGGTGCAGAAGCCAACCCAGAAAAGTGAACCTTAAATTAATATAACGTCATTTACACATGGATGGCAAATATTAATTAAAATCTATAAAGATACTTAAACTTTAATATGCATTTCCGAGATATATGGATGTTATATGATCATCCTTTTGTATAACATCTAAAACAAATGATAAATGATCCTGCTTAAAATGATGAAAGTCACAGCATTGTTTACTAGTATTTATTTTATTGATAACTGGCCTTGAACAATGTCGAAGCTCCATCTCTTTAGAAACTAAGAAATTATTGGATAAAAATTGATTCTCCATGATTCAACTTCTTTTATTGCTCCTGTAGGTACCAATCTTAAGACTTCATCTGAAATTATTTCATCCTTAATCAAAGGGAAATGTATTTCATTCTTAAAGTTGAACGTGTGTTACAACAGTAAATTGAATTATATAAACATATATTACATGTATTACTGTATTTAATATTTACCTCTGTCTCTAAGTTTAAACACAATTTATTCAGATAAATGAACATTAAACAGTCGGGGCACTTAGCGAACTCCATAATATTATGGAATTGGCTAAATTTGACTGCTTTATGAAAAGCCATAATATTATGAGATTAAATAATATTTCCAGTAATATTATGCGTGTCCATAATTTTGATTATTATTGAATTTCATAATTATGCATGAAAAAATAAAATTTGATGTGTCCGAAAAACAATGTTTTGGGTACTGCTAACAAGTTCCGTAATTTATTAATCTTAAAATGCTATTTTTATTATCATCTATTGTTTATATTCATCCGACAATCGTCGCCTTTCTCGCGTCTTATTTATAAATGCTTCCGTCTTCAATGTCTTTTATCGAGGACAGTTTTTGTACAAGGGAGACAAATCGTGTCGTCTTATAAGCCATATTTTTGTTAAATGTATTATCGTTCCTTAAACAATGGATATATCGTGTTGTAGAAAATAAATGTAGAAAATAAGTGTGTCAGTTGACCTCGTTTACAATACATTAGTTTTATCAGGGGGAAAAAATAGTACACATCCTTCAGACGTCTTTTTAAATTATAAATAACTATATACACAATAGGTATAGAAACACATTACTTTCGCGTGTTTATACGTCTTGATATGACGAAATTTAATTAATGGTCAGATCCACAAAAACTCATTACATGCAATTGTTATTGTTTATAATTCAGTTTATTTTGCAGACCGTTTCAATGCTACTTATGTGTGTTTGTGTATATTGGGTAAGGTGGGTACATTAATTCGAATACACTTTCAAATCCTTTAAAATTAAAATTTTGTCTGTAATTGAAATGTCTCTTTTGTTGTCTTACATGTCAATAAAAATAACATCTTAGTATAAAAATCGAGACACCACGACAGAAGTTTTAAAAAAAATCACTATCTACAAACATAGGCAGGTAGAAATTAGATATCCATTTTGGCGTATTACCAATAAATATTTATTTTGACGTCGGTCAATATTTGATGATAGATACACCTGAGTATTCAAAACAGCACTATGATTGTTGTTTCTCTACATAACACGTTGAATATCAAAATTAAGTTATTGTCAATTTGACTTCTATATATCTGCTGAACAAAATTCTTAATAAAATTAAGATAACATATTGGATCTCGAGAACCACAAAATTAATTTATATACAAGTATAAAAATAGCAGAAGAAATAAATTGTAAATATTAAACTATTTCAATGCGAAGCAAGGCCATGTAATACAATATTGTTTAGTTCAGCAGTATGATTAATTGGTAAGAAACAGATGACATAATTTACGTTTGATGTGAAAATTTATACACATTGCAGAATGAACTCAAAATATTAATGCCTAGTTGAAATTATATCACAACGTACTAATGGGAGTGCAACCTGTCAAAATTATCTTTTTTGCAATAAAGATATAAGTATGAAATGCGAGATGAAATGTGGATGATGACTTATGCATGAAGACATTTATAATAGACTTTTATTTTTGTTTGTTAATATATAATATTTAAATTAAAAATAATAATATTCTATTTTTATTTATCCAAATTTATTCGTTGACTTCTTTGCACATCATACTAGTCAAAACACGAAGTTTGTTAGTCAAAATATAATACAGAATAATATAAATAAATATATTAAATATTTATAATAAAGAGATCTGAACACTCCAAAGGAAAACAAATATCAATCACTACGTGTTAATCGCAATTCATTGAACGGTAAATCAGTTGATTCAAACAATAAAATATAATATAAAAGCTACGACGAATGTTGTATAAACTTTTTAAAGGTTTAAATTGTTCTATTATCTCGGCTAATATTCTAAAAACTATAACACCTATATTCCTTAATTTCCGAATTAAGTAGTATTGTTTTCATATTTGCAAAAGTAAACCAATTACAAATAAAATACATAAAAACTAACATCAAGATATACCGTACAGCAAGTTGCATCTTTTTAAAATTTCCTATGCATTGTTATGTAAAGAAAAATAAGAACACTATACAAGTTCAAACTCATGACCATTATTTAAAGTATTTTCTATTAGCAGAGTTCTACATTACTTTATATATGGTATGAGGGTATCGCCCAGTTGGTTATAGCGCGCTCACCTAGAGTGCGAGAAGTAGATGTTTGATGCAAGCTGTGTTTGTCCGCTTTCTTCTACTCAACTTAAGATATTGAGAGTAATGACGTATTGCTCCGGATTCACAATAATATGTCTGGGTAGGACGTCATGTTTAATAGCATAAAATTGAGATCGGAAATAAGGAATATATGTAAAAGAGACAACACTCCAGCCAGAGAGCAGACAACAGACTGATACTTTGTGAACTAGCAAGACTTGAATCCTGGTCAACATTTCAGACTAGTAAAAAAGCCGGGTTGATATGATATTATCGTGTTTTGTTGTAAGGAAACTGTTTTTCTCCAATTTAAGTTTAAACGAGTGAATTCATATAAGATATATGACGTCCCATTGAATTGCTTTTAACTAATACAATACTAAATTACATATATGAATGTTACTACATATTAAGTTTACAAAAATGTCGCGCTTACAAAATAAACAATACAACCACTCTCTGTGAAAGAGGGGCGACAGATTCCAGAGAAAATAAACTGACAACGCTATATCTAAAAAAGAAAAGATAAACATACAAATAATAGAACACAATACACAACACAGAAAAGTAAAAACTTAGCAACACGAATCCCACTGGACACTGGGGATGATATCAGGTGCTCCGGAAGAGTATGCTGATCCTGATCCACATGTGGCACCCGTCGTGTTGGACATGTTATTACAAACCGGTAAATACTCTAATTCAGTAGGTCATGTACGTGAAACGGAAGGGGATATTAGTTATGAAATAAGGAACATATCCGATATCATCTGTAAAACGGTTAATCCATAACAATCATCTATCATCTACAATATACCACACTTAATAACCATACTCTATCGATGTATACTCTTCGATTATATTACATAAGTGCACTAATTTCAAATCTGAGCAATGCACTGATTCGTTTATTCAAATAAGGCAGTCAATGTGAAAGTTTCGACACCATTCAAACTCTGGTTCATAATCATCTTTGCGAAACTAAAGCTAATGATCAGATAGATTTGAAGAAGGCTTATTCTCTTTTGTAAAGTGCTAGAAAAAGTATTTTTCGGACAAGCAACATACCATCCGTATATACAATGTACAAGACAATCCATGCACTTACATTACACCATAATTAATATTATGGTATTCCATAATTTAAGATATATTATGAAATTCAATAATATTATAAAATACATAATGTGTGGATTAATATTATGAAAACAAATAATTTTGGAAATGCTTATAGATGTTAAAAAATCGATCATATCGTGATAACGATTTTATTGGAATGTGTTTATAATTCGGTAGACGTATCTATCATTTGGTGGTCTCATAAGATAAAAACTGGCAAGATTTGACATAAGTAACAATTTATTTTGAAATAAATCATTTATCCGTCTTTTCTTTTACTTTAAAAAAAATCATAACTAAATAACAGGCAAAAGATACCCAGATGACATAAAAACACACAAGGCGAAAATAAAATGACCACGCCATGGCTAAAAAAGAAGAACAAACACTCTGCCTGAAAATAGTACACATTACAGAAGAATAACAAAACGTAGACATTTTCATCTATCATCTTCAACATACCACACTTAATAACCATACTCTATCGATTTACTCTTCGATTCTATTACATAAGTGCATTAATTTCAAAGCTGAACAATGCACTGATTCGTCCATTCAAATAAGGCAGTCAATGTAAAATTTTTGACACCATTCAAACTCTGGTTCATGGACATATTTGAAAAAATAAAGCTTATGATCAGATAGTTTTGAAGAAGTCTCATTATCTTTGGTAAAGTGCTAGTGACAACGTGTTTTTTTTCTTCCGAGAAAGCAGCATACCACCCGTATATACAATGTACAAGACAATCCAAGCACTAACATTCCACCATAATGAACATTATGGTATCCCATAATTTAAGATATATTATGAAAATCAATAATATTATAATATAGCATAATGTGTGGATTAATATTATGAAATCAAATAATTTTGGAAATGCTAATAAATTCATCAAAACATTAAAATATCGAACATATTGTGATAACGATTTTTTTTGGAATATTTGTTTATTTCGGTAGATATATCTATCATATGGTGGTCTCATAAGATAAACACTGGCAATGTTTTGAATTTGACATAAGAAACAATTTATTTAAAAATAAACCATTTATCCGTGAGTTCTTTAACTTTAAAACAAATCATAACTAAATACAGGCAAAGGGTAACCAGAGGACATAAAAACCCTCAAGTCGAAAATAAACTGACTACGCCATAGAGCTAGAAGAAATAAAAAAGAATAAAAAATAGAATATTCTTCAAATATGTATTCAAATATAATATATGCAATAGGTTCGTTATCACGATGTGCACGATCTGTACATTTCATGCATTGTATTATGCATTTCAAAATTTTTGGATTGCATAATATTAATTTACATGTTATGATATCGTATAATTTTATTGATTCTCATAAAATATATAATGGGATACAGTAATATCGGGCAACTTGTTGTTGGGCTGCTAACCCTGAATTATTTATTTTAGGAAAATTTGGCAGCTTTTGGTTATTATCTATTTTTATAGATAGAGATACACTATTAAAAACAATAATGTACAGCAAAATAAGAGCTACAAATAAGTCAGCTGGAACAAAGTGGTCAATTGGCTCCTTTAGGAGTTATTGTCCTATTTAGTCAATTTTAAACAATTTTCATAAATTTTGTAAATTTTTGTAAATTTTTTCAAAATATTTTTCTTTGTCACTTCTGGGCTAATTTAATTATAGACAAAGATAATTGTAAGCAGCAAGATTGTTCAATAAAGTCAGATCTACAAACACATCACCAACACCAAAACACAATTTTGTCATGAATCTTTTAAGTGAGGGACACATGCTCTTTAGAGCCTCTAGTTATTTATTATAAAGAAATCGCATGTATAGGCAACATCTTATAGTATTTGTTATATGATATATTTTATAACAATTGCATTATGATTTTTTTGTAATTTCACTTTTAAATTTGAAAAAGTATCACCTCCTCCAAAACAGTGGCATCGAATGTTTGCTTATAACTAAGTTTTTATCCAATATTTACAATAGTTACATTGATTTCGTATTCATTGTATTATAGTTTCACGACATTGTTTTCGCTGTTAACATATCGCATGATAAAGACGAACTGTTTACGTCTGCAACATTAGACAGAAAATTTCACACTAAGTTAACCTGATTCCCAGAGATGATAAAAACAAAGTAATTAAATCGCCACCAGCTGCAATTGCAGACGACTATTATTTGAACTCTAAATGACTAGTCTGACCTACTGAAGGTGTCATAAAATTTAGGAATCCCTTTACGATTAACGTTTAACTTTCTACACGGTAATTAACTTTTTAATTGGAAAACACTGTTATCTTTGGACGAAAATGTAAATTTGTTTCAATATAGTTGTACTGACACTTGCAAAATTATAAGTAAAATCAATAAAAACGATTTCTATTCTACAGTGTACTAAAATACAATTACACTCCTTAAAACGATTAACTATTGTTTTCAATCCATGCAAAATTTAGCACTACTTAAGTAAAGATATCTATTCCTACTAGTATTTATTTATCGACATGTCAAAAATCCGTTTGTTCGGATAAGTAGTAGTTCTATTCATATCAGCCTTAGTTCCTAACGTTGTCATGTTTAGTTAATACATAAGAATGACGAACAGCAGCACAAAAAAACATTAATTATTAATGATGGTGTCAAACTGTCAAATCCAATGTATCTGGTTTTAAATTTCCTCAAATGCGCCCACGGCGAAAGAGTTATTCTTGTTTGATTTTTACGATTTACCGTGGCGTTTCCTTTAAAATTTAGTACACGTGTCGTTTTCTATCTAGTATGCACCTCTGTTTCTGGATTTACCAACATCGCATTCACATGACACGGTTCTATGACTTATAAGACGATCCACTCCGACATGCTTCATTCTTTTTTTTTAAATACTGTGCAATTTTATGAAAGATATGACAATATTTAAATACCGTTTGACCCCGGTTTATTATTTTTGAAATACTAACGTTTTTGAATCATCCTATTCCTCAATATACGTGAAACATTAGCCAAACAATCATGCAGCTTCATTGAGTTACCTACAGAGTTTTAAGTCTCGGATAGATAATTGTCTTGACGCATTCAACATTTGTAAATCAATTCATTTCTTTTTTATAATACTAGTATTTGATTTTTGTACCAAGCGGGTTTTAAAAGATTTAAAAAGTTTCAATATGCTTTTATACGGAGGCCTAAGGGAAAGACTAGAGATCTTTTATAAGACATATGTAAAACCAGGTTCTCCGCAGGGCGCAGCTTTATACGACCCCAGTGGTTGAAAACTGAACAGTTGGGGCAAATTAGGTCACAATATTCAAGCTTGATTCTGTCTGAATTTGGATTGTGATCAAATTTTTGACTTAATATAGGTTTTTTGTCACAATATTAATGTGGTCAAAGATCTAACAACTCTATTGCACAATACTGTAAATTGAGGATTTCTTCTTGAAACTTTTCAAAATTTGAAAAAAGGAAGCCCTTCAAAAAATGGTCAACAAAAAATATCCCCCTTTTTGACTCCCCCCTCTTGAAGCAATAACCCTTAAACTCAATCCCATGATTTCCATTGCAGTATTTTACCTTGTAGTACAATTTCAGAGAGATCCATACACTTAAACACAAGTTATTGTCATGATTGTTTGGAAACTAGAAACATGCTTCTTTTTAGCCCTTTTTTGGCTCTTAATTCCTACATATATTGGGCAATTAACCCAAAACTTAACCCCAGCTCCCCTTTTTTTATATGGTACATTGTGGTACAATTTCAGAGAGATCCATACAATTACACATAAGTTATTGTCTTGGAACTAGAAAAATGCTTGTTTTGACCCCTTTTTGGCCCTTAATTCCTAAGCTTTGGCCCCATAAGCCTTAAAATGAATCCAAACCTTCTACTTGTGGTTTTAAACATTGCGGTATGATTTCAGAGCAATTGTAATACTTCTACACAAGTTATTATCCTGAAACTAGAAAATTGCTTGTTCGGGCCCCTTTAGGGCCCCTTATTCCTAATCGGATGGGACCATCATCCCCAAAATCAATCTCAACCTTCCTTTTGTGGTATTGAACCTTCTGAATATAAATTCATGAAGATCTATTAACTTAAACTTAAGTTTTTATCCGGAAACCAATGTGTCCCCAAAAAAGATGGGGTCGTATAAAAACAAGAATAAATGCTTTGTTTTAGAAAAACATAAATTGGATGCGCAATGGCTATTTTTTTATTTCTATAACTTTACCCCCTCCCTTTTTTTCTCTCTCTCAAGAAAATGAATATATTTCATAAATAAGACTTCATCTATTTTTTGGGTGAAATATAGTTCTCTAACTTATACAATTGGTAGAGCCTCCTAGATCAGTGCTTGAAGTCCGTTATGATTATGACAGTCGACGTGCAAAGAAGTAACTAATCCCCAGTGCATCTTTCTTCTTGATCAATCATCTCAACTCAATCATCTCGCGGGGTCCATACGAGTTCACATGTATATGTGCCATGTGTTTTCTTAATTCCGTTTTTTCATCAGCTATTGACTTGATATGTTCTTATCAAAAACATGTATGAGGTATTTTTGTACATGTCATAACTTGTATTTTTGCATTGTACACATTATTACATGTACACAATTTTTGTACATGTTATTATCTGTACAAAATCGCAACTTTTACACGACATATTCATGTTAGTTTATTACCTTTTCTACTGAAAAAAGCCATTTGCCAAGTTAATAAAAAGAATAACAAATCAAAGAATTCAAAAAGGCTAACCGTATTAGGGAACTAATGTGTAGTTCCGTCACTCATTGAATATTTTTATGTATTTGAATTTGTCGACAAGTTAATCTTTCAATCTCATTTTAATTATATATATATACATGTACATGCATATACAATGTATGTTTGTTAATGGGACTATGTTTCTCTGTCATAAAATTTTTCAAATACAAAAGTAATTGAGCAATAACATTCCTTTTATACTTTTAAGACTGCTGACGAATAAGTTATCTTTCGAAGTTGGTTTATAACAGCATCAATCAAGATTATATTTACCTGTTTTATGGGATATTTTCTGTTTTGTCTGTCCGTATTTTTATCGTTTGTCTAGAAATGTTTGTACTTGTATAAAAAAAAGATGTACATAGTACAATTGACAACGAGACAGCTTGTCACAGAACACCAAATGACATAGAAATGATGAATAACAACTATAGGTCACAGTACTGTTTTCATTCGAACTGTTTTACGTAATTTTACACAAAAAGGAGACGAAAGACAAATATTTTTTTTTTAATTTGGAGCGAATTTCGTTCCTACACTAGCGATACAAACAGTTCAGCGTGCACATGTTTTGATCATTTGTTTCTAACATACTTTTGCAAAGTTTGCATGAACCTATTTCCCCGCGTAATAAGTTCAAATAACAAACAAACAGTGCATGCGTTTTTGACTGTTCAGCAGGGTCAGCAAACTCCGAATATAAACGGTGCATTTGTTTCTACAAATATAACGTTAAACAAACTATAAAAAATGGCACGCAACGTTTACTAAACTTTGGTTAGAAAGAAATGTACTCTTGATCTCTTGATAGATATATGTAAAGTTGTAAACAGTTTCAGAAAAAGGTATCACTCCAGGGTATTGAAATTCTACTTTGGGCAAAATTTTGGGATAGTGTGTATTGAAGTGTTCTATAAGAGAACACATAAATATTATACAAAGAACACATGTCACCGTTACGGTTTAGTAAAAAATTATCTAGGGAACACACTCCTTAAGAGATCTTTTAAGATACATATGGTGAACACATACATGTCCATTAAAGATTATTAGTTCCACTTAACCCGTTATTTATATCATGAGGCGGATAGAAGTTAAAGAACATGATGTGAGTAGTGGGAGTTGATGTAGGGAAGTTTGAGTCGAGGGATTGGGAACTGGATACATAGGGGTGTGGATGGCGGTGGGGTGGTGGTGTGATAACAATTGAGTTATTCTGGTGAAAATGTTTTGACCGATTTTCGTATAGAAGTAACGGTGTAAGAAAGTTGAAACCAGGCAAAACCTGACCATCCGTCTTTTCTGTAACGTTATATGTATATTTGTTTTTTCATGAATCATTTGATAAACCAAAAATAGCAAATTTTATATGAACATGTACATACTTGTATTCTATGACTTCCTCAATCTTTATAAACATAATAGAAAATTATTTTCATGCAAATAACTTTTATAGATTTGTATAGTAAAATTTTTTTACAGTTTGCTATCTTTCTGGCGCATCCCGGGCTGAGGGTGGGGTTGTGTTCCGGTGGTTGGAACCACCTCTGTTTGGACATCAATGCATTTGAATAAGGACATATGGTTGGAACATCCCCCCCCCCCTTTTTTTTTAAAGGGCTGGATCCGCTCCTGTATCTCGAGTACATAATTTTAGGTTTCATTGCAATTCTAATGTGTAAATTTTTTAAACAACGCATTTTATACAACATTAAACATGTATGTTAGCGTTCACCAGTATTAACCGCAGATAGAAAATAGAAAAAGGCGCGTTGTTGAAATAATCAAATGTAATTTAACAAACAAGAATGGAATGTTAAAGTTGTGGGCTTGTCGCTGATTAGAATAAACAGGCTGGGAGTTCCGATAATAAATTTCAAACAAACACTACAACTTAACTGTCAGAGATTTCCTGTCGAAATAATTATCCTCAGTAATTATCCGCTATACTTAGGAAGAATGCATGTGTTGAAGGTCATAAAATACGAGTTTAATTTTAGTATTTCAGTTTGTTTAGCTTTATACAATCGCTGTAATAGATTGTTATTTTCTTTGAAAAGTTTGCGTCCATTCAAAAATATTTTAAACATGTTCACGTCGAGAACAGATAAGTAATAAGTACAACTTTTAGGTCCTTTATGCCACTGTATTGAGTTTTAACATCACGTATGTTTTTATTTGTTGTGAGATAATTCTGACTCCTACCATTTATTTTGACAAATATAATGTCTATCAATAGTAAAACAAGCATAGAGCATGACATTAATTCATTGGAAAATTCAGAAATTAAAATTGAGAAAGAAAATTGGGAATGTGTAAAAGAGACAATAAGGCAGCTACCATTTTCTTATCAGGGGGGGGGGGGGGGGGGGTGGGGGGGGGGCGGGGGGTGCTGGGATTTTTGTGAAAAAAAATATTTTGATGGCCTAGCTCAGAGAAAAAAAATTATGTTTTGCACTGTAGCTGAAAAAAAATTATGCTGTCACCTGCTTGAAAAAATTTTTTGCACTGCTGAATTTGAGAACAGTGAAAATAATGGCATACTGTAAAACATGGTATGGTACGATGGTATGGTATGTGGTATGGTATGATGGTATGGTACGAATACCATCATACCATGGTATACATGAATGGTACCATGGTATGGTATGATGGTATGGTACAAATTACTATACCATGGTACAAATTATTATGCTATGGTATGAAGCATGGTATGGTTTTTCAAAAGAGGAAATTTTGAAAAGTTAATAAACCTATTCTTAAACAGGATTTTATCAAATATCTGTTTTCTTTCTTTCTTTTTTGACCTTTTCCAAAACAAACTTTTTTTTTCAATGAGAAACAGGAACAAGAATTTTGGTTGAAAAACAATGTAAACAAAATATTCATTGGTTCAATTTTAAAATCTATGATCATTTCAAAAAACATTATCAATGCTAATAAGCATATATATGTATATGCTTGGGTGGGTTTGGATGACTTTTAAATAAAACAGGGATTTAGCTGATTGAGGAGTGGCCACTCCTGTTAACTTTGGGATAAACTATAGATAGGAGACAGTAATGAACTACATTGGTTAGAGGTATAGACATGATAGAGCGAGGGTTGAAATCTCACAAAACATGCTTAACACTGCCACATTTGTTGCACCTGTACCAAGTCTGGAACCTGTTCTCTAGTCTTGTTTTTAATAAATTTTGGTTCATTTATATGTTTTGGAGTGTATTGTACCGTTTATTTTATATGAACTAGTACACATTTTTGTTCAGAAAACGGCCATATAACTTCTAACCCCACCCCCTTTTTGAAGTTAAATTATTGCTCCCTTAGGAGCCAGCTTCAGCCCGCCTCCTGGTGCAAGATTTTTTCACTGTGTAAGCGACTTTTTTTGTTTACCTTGGACTGTTTTCTACTCTCTGGTCGGGTTGTTGTTTCTTTGACACATTCCTCATTTCCATTCTAAATTTAATGAAGGATTTACTATACTCAAAGACAGTTACATATATGCTGTTTATGTCACTCCTTTGAGCAAGCACCGTAAAGAAAGAAATGGACAGCAAATTTAATGTGATTAGCGTGAATCTTAAAATTCTTGTAAACTACAGGTACATGTAAGATCAGTTCTCAGGGACAAATTATGTCCAAAAACACTTTAAGTATCTAGTAACAAATTACAGGAATCCCATTTTCATATAAACAGTAAACAACATTTCAAATTTTAACAGAACAGATGACAGCCAGTGAGTTGAAAACAGTTAACAGTTTAATTTTGTCTCAAATAACAGTTAAAAACACAAAGGCAAAAACAGGTTAACACAAAAAGGTATTGCCCCCCCCCCCCTCCCCCCCTTATAGGTCATTATGTTGATCATTTTCTTATACTTATAGTTTAAAATCAGTCTACATATATAAAGGATACTACATCGTTCATTAATATCATTGAGAAATTAGAACCTATGGCAAATAGCCTTTTGGTTTCGTATAATATAACACAGATGTTTACTAATCTTCCTCAAACGTCCTGTAAACGAGTTTTGACAAATCAAGCTCTGTCATCAACATTTGTTGAGAATTTTTTTAGAAAACATATATATATAGCATTTGAATTCGATGGAAAAATATAAACAAATAATAGTTGCGGCAATTGGTGCAGTCCCTTCACGGGAAATCTGTGATATACTTAATCGTGTTAATATATTCGAAATAATGAATCAAATACTTTCACGGCCGACACTCGGCTAACCGAGAGATAGTCGGTTAATCTATATTGAGTATGCGGCTATATCGGCGGTTGGTCTGTTAATCGGGTTGGTTATACGTCTGTTAAGAGTAAAACGCACAATTTTAATATTGAAATCTATTTAATATACAGATTTTAGGTACATTATAAGAATCAAATCAAAAAAAGAAAAGTGTCTGACAAAATGATATATATCATAGAACATTTTCCAACTGTAAAAACATTTCATAGTCTGCGCAGTTTTCAGTAAAACTAAAAGGCGTCGCGCAAGTATGTAGTTTTTATGCTTATACGCATAGCAATTTTTGTAATGCAAGGCGAAAAAAACAATTTTAGATATCATTTAAAGGACACAAAATCGTACTTTGGTTCTAACATATAAATTGAAATTAGTAAATATTTCATAATTGTAATATAACGTCAGTAATACCACGTTTTAGTGAACATTATGGGAATAAAGTCTGTTAATGGGTTGGACAATTGAAATTGTGTCAGTTAAGAGTTATTTAGCCACGACAATAGTTGTGCTACCTTTATATTTTCCCTTTGAAAAAGTTAAGAATGAGATGCTCTTGAGTTAAAAAAAAATGACAATACGCTAGTAAGAACATTTTTATTTTGACTTCCTTTGCATTTTATTAAGGAGTGTGTCACTTCAATATATGGATATGGATTGCCTGCTGGAATATGCATGAATCTATTATTAACGTTTTCCTCAGCCTTAATTTTTGTGTCTGTTCAAAGTAGCACGTTCTCAAATCCGTCCGAAAATGTCTTTCTAATACAACACAGAGTACATATGCACATGATATTTGTCACTGGACGTTAAACTCTAAATCGTCAACATCATTCGATTGGTTCTTTTCTTCTATTACTGAATCATCTGTTGTTTACAAATCAGTCTAAAGAAGTAAATGGAAAGGAGCGAATGCAGCTACATTTGGTTATCTTAAGTTTTAATTCATTTTATTCTGTTTAGTTCCTTTCTACATAAGTGCAGAGGAGAACTGCAGTTGTCCGCATGTAAACTTTCAGCATTTATTACCAATATGAGTACATAGCAATCCGTTACTGTTTCAACACCCAGGGAAGTTTCATGTCTTTATTCTCAAACAGTTATTATTTTTTTCTATCTTTTTTTTATTAATGCATCACTTCCTACTCTCCTTATCTATTATTCTATATTTTCTGTGTTTCCATCCAGATTCTCGTGTATACAATGAGGGTCCGGATTGGGGGTGTTGTTTATTTCTATATTCTTTAAATTGTCTGTTACTTTTCTCTACATTTTATTTTATCTTACTCATTATTATTTCTTTATTCTTTATATATTCTAGCATCCCAATATATTTTACTTACTGATGTTTAGTTACATTACGACGTTTATCTCTGATTTATATACTGGTTAATACCAATTTAGATACAAATTAGTGTCATTCATGACAACCTAAACAGAATCCACATGATATATGCGACGATTCTTGGATGAAATCAATATGTATAGATTATAACATGCCCTTTTCTATATTAGCCCTGGTATCATCCCGAGACTCCCATATCGGCCTCGAGGCTTTATCCGAGGGCCGATATGGATCGAGGGATGATACCAGGGCAAATATGGAAAAAACATGTTATAATCTTTAAGCTTTTTATCACATATTTAAGTGTTGCAGAAAAGAGGGGAAAAAAGTTCAATTATAACAATTTAATGAAACATAAAAGGTAAATCTTAAAAATGTATCCGTATCCATAACAAATATGTGATAAGATATAAAAAAACACATAGCTGAGAGGGTGATAGAGCAGATTGGGTCCCGAGAAAACATTGTCAACCGCGGCGAAGCCAAGGTTGACAATGTTTTTTCGAGGGATACCGATCTGCTCTATCACCCTCTCAGCTATGTGATATTTGATTTATTATAATGAATGTCCTATCATCATTTTCTATAACAGATGAGTTTTATTACAAAGTATTTTCTATGTAGTCACGTACTTGACAGCGTAACGGGTATTTGAAAAATCATCAGAAGTGAAGTAAATAGACGATACAAGGATTTGGCCCGAAACGGGAAAAAAAGCTCTGCTATCAAGAAAAAAAATATTTTCAATTGTTGTTATTTTGTTATTGTTATTTATTTTATTTAAATTTTGGGTAAATACCCCTTTCAAAAGGCCTCATATCTGGCTGAGAAATATACATCACAATGAACATGATGAAATGTACATCACCAGTTGAAACCCATCGATGGTGAACGAATGCGTTTAATATCAACAATTAGCATAACACACAATGATTTATAGGTTTTAAAGTAAAAATATTAACAAGTGAAATACGTTTTTCCAACAATTGTAAAAGAAATAAGTTTGAGTCGTTCCACGCTTCGTTGTATAGTAAATTAGAACTTTAAGCATTGTCTATAAAATAACTTGATGTAGATTCAATTCATTGTCGTTTAAATGCCGATTTTTGATTGGTCTAGCCGAGAGGGTGACATTCCAAAAAAATTGTCACCCGCTCAGCCATGTGATAGAGTAAATTAAAACCTTCGTATTAGGCAATCAAAATATGGCATTTTAACATGATGTATAATAATACTTTAATATTACACTTTTTATATCAGTTTTCAATATTCATGGCCTAAATTCATTGTTCATGTCAGTGTTTCCGTATATATTATGTTTCTTGATCATGTGTTGTTTCCGTATATTTTAGCCACTCGTCTTGAGCCTACCCATTTTATCCGATAACACCCCATACAGCAATAAAATTATACTTTTATTGCCATTCGTAACTCTTAACAGACCAATTAACAGACCGGGTTTTATACATCCGACCCATTAACAGACCAGGTTTTAAATAAAGATTGATTTATGTCACCAAAAAACAGATTTTTGTGTAGATTTTTTACACAATGATATCAATTTGGTTGACAAACATAATGCCTGTCTTTGTTCGATGTTCAAAATATCGCATGCAAGTAAATTCAACCAACGTGTCTTTTTGTGTACATTTTGTGTGTGTAAAATGTGTATAAATTTATTGATGAGTAACACGCCTTTTCATTTTATAGATCGTACATCGAAGCTAGAAAAATAATAATTACACCACTGGATTCGGTACATTGAATTGTTTTGTTAGACATGAATAATTTATATGATAAACATATATTTAAAAAGTTATACAATGAAACATGCAGAATTTCCAATGATTTCCTCGATAACACCTGATTAACAGACTTTAGCCAACCCGATTAACAGACCCACCGCCGATATAGCCACATACTCAATATAGATTAACCGACCAATCTCTCGGTTAGCCGAGTGTCGGCCGTGACTTTAAGTCTGCATTACATAATATTCTATCATGGCAGATATAGGGACAATATGTATTCATAATATTCGATGGAACATCAGATGAAATAATAGATTTTTTTCGTCTAGCAAATTATTATAACCCTTTATTAAAGCTAAAAGGAAAAAAAATCGTTCTTAAATGTTGATGTAATTAAAGGTCAAATATTTACAACACATGGCAATTATAATTGACCTTGAAATACATTTTAAAGAAACCCATTCCTATCTCTATCTGCACAGAAATAGCTGTCACTCTCAGCATGTATTAAAAAAATGAAATAAAATTGTTTAATAAAATCTCACATAATAAAAAAAGACTCATTCCTTGGTTGATATTGTGTATTAACTTCCATAATGCACATTGTTTTTACATATAAATGAAGAAAACAATATACACTCTACAACATGTGGTATCTATCAACTAACATAGTATTATATTAGTGACAGTTTTAATTAAATTTGAAAGTATGGTGTTTTCTAATCACCACTGGAGATGCATTCACCTTTTATTCACATTTTTAATTGAATTTCTTGGCCATAGATGTAGACAGAATATGCAACTGTTTAAAGTGTCATATTTCAAAACAATATATAAGTTGACCATTGACAGAAGGTTATGCAATAAAACTTTAACTACATTATCTAGATTATCATCAAAAGATATGCAGTACTTCCCAAAATTTCAAAGAATAATTGACAGCCATTTATAATGTGTCAGAAGAGGACATTATATCTATCTTATCTTGTTATCTGAGATGTTTAAATTGAGTTTTCTCTTGTTTTCTGTTTACAGCTTTATACATGTAAGTGATAGTCTATCTGGTTTGTCTACATCTATTTCGTAAAATATTATTTTAATAAATAAAACATATATATAATGTCAACAAATTAAAACAAAATCATAGTTCATATTACCTAAATTAATTTTTCAAAATTTCCTACTTCAAAAAACCATACCATGCTTCATTCTATCAAGTTATACCATGGTATAATAATTTGTACCATGGTATAGGAATTTGTACCATACCATCATACCATACCATGGTACCATTCATGCATACCAAGGTATGATGGTATTCGTACCATACCATCATACCATAACACATACCATACCATCATACCATACCATGTTTTACAGTATGCCGAAAATAATAACAGTTGAGATGTTTCAAAGCAACATCTGTCCAGTCTACAGATTACGCTAAGATTTCTATTTATACTTTATTACTTTTTGTATTTTCCTGTAATAGTGTTTGCTCCAGAAATATTGAAAAGCATCGCAAATCTCCCACATGTATGCTACTACATTAAGACATACTTAAAACTGCAACTATTATAAACATGAAATGGTCCTTTTATAACAGGGATAGATATGGTATTATAATCAGTCTTTTAAAGTAGCCCTGATTGTGTATGACATAGACTTGTATACCGGTAGTATTTTCCTTTGTATCATTCTTTATACCTCTTTTTTCAATGGAATGTCAATTATCATAGTTGGAAATAGTGGATGTTTATAATTTGGAGCTACTCACTCTTTGCCATTAGATATGGCAATGGTGACCACTTCAATTGCAGTATTAAAATTCAAGGACTGTGGTACCTATAAGAAAGACTCAGAGAATATCATAATGTAGAAAGTGGGCTACAAAAACACCAGACAACAGCCAATGCCAGGATGTAGACAGAGCCATGCACTTTACATTTTACATCAATTAAAAAATTAAAAAGAATTGTTTGTAAATTTTGTGGTTTTGAGAAAAAAAAATGTGTTTCTGTTCCACATTATAGGAATTTTTTTTTGCTTTCCTTCACAAAAGAAAAAAAAATTTATCGGAGGAAGGTTCTGAAAAAAAAAATATGAACAAAATAAAAATCCCAGCCCCCCCCCCCCCCCCCCCCCCAGATAAGAAAATGGTTGTTGCCTAACCCGTCCAAAGACCAGAACACATCACAAGGCCACAAGTGGAATTTCCTTGCATCTTAACAATTTGTTTGTATCCTAATTTAGCAAATAAAGTTTAGTCTCCGAAACATATAAATGATTCAAAATGAGAGGTAAATAAAACATACAAGACTACCAAAGGCAAGAGAATCCTGACTTAAGACAGTCGCACACATGCGGCGTGTATAACATGTTTAGTGATATCTTAACCCCTCACCCCCCCCCCCCCCCCTCAATTGACATCTAGTCAATGTGGAATTAACAAACACACAACAAAAAAAAGTTCGAATCCGATGTTAGAAAAGGCCAAATAAAAGAATACTTTAAGACAGGTACGTGATTGTATCAGCTCGACAGGGACACATTCGAATGTATGCATATTGCAAAAAGAGGGACCAAAGATACCAAAGGGACAGTCAAACTCGTAAATCTAAAACAAACTGACAACGCCATGGCTAAAAATGAAAAAGACAAACAGAAAAACAATAGTACACATGACACAACATAGAAAACTAAAGAATAAACAACACGAACCCCACCAAAAACTAGGGGTGATCTCAGGTGCTCCGGAAGGGTAAGCAGATCCTGCTCCACATGCGGCACCCGTCGTGTTGCTTATGTGATTACAAATCCGGTAAAAAGTCTAATTCGGTAGGTCAAATTCATGAAAGGGAAGGGGATTGTAGTTACGACGTAAGGAACATATCCGATATCATTTGTGAAACGGTTATTCTATAACGGTCAACCAACTAACAAAGTGCACAAAATCGTTCCGCATCTAACATCCCACGAAGAGGCTACCCATGATAACGGCAATAAACCACCGAGTACTGAAATTCATCAAAACTACAAAAAGGCAAAGAGTCTACACAAAACAACATAAAAAGCTGAGTAACAAAACTACTACCAAAAAAGAAAAAAAAGAAAGGGTAACAGATACTGCTCAACAGTTACATTCATCTCTCACAAAAAAAAACTGATAAGTTTTACCAGGATTTATTCTGAAAGTTTTATAGAACTGTTTTTGGGGGAATAAAAGACAAATTAGACCGTTAGTGTTCTCGTTTGAATTGTTTTACATTGTCATGTCGCTAATTTCTTAGTCATTTTGGTCTCTTGTCAAGAGTTGTTTCCTTGGCAATAATACTAAATCTTCTACATATTTGCCCCAGTGTGTCATTCTAGTGCAATGTTTTGAAAAATGTTCAAATCTCATATATCAATTTCCGTCATAAAATATGCATTTATCAACTCTTTGACAACGTTCACTGTAGGACAAATGCAGTAAGGCAGTGACTTTCCGTCCGGCTAACATTTTACGTTTTTTCGCTATTTATCCAGCAAAAATATAAAGATAATAATCATGGTGCGGTTGTGGTGACATCATATCGTAATAGGAGCGCAGCAACAGCACAGTGAGGTCGCATAATAGGATCGAATGGTCGCTCTAGCATACCATCTTTTCGAGAGTGTAGCGAAAGCGCGATTCTAATCGGAGAGATTGCGCTACGACCTCACTACATATAATACTACGCTTTTCATGACCATAGGACAATTCTAGCACGCTTATGCCGTCCTCATCACGCTCATCTTACGACCTAACTACGTTTATACTAAAACCATTTTGACTTAGTATCAGAGGCCCCACTTACTCTACCCCTACCACCACTCACACGAGTTCTGGTAGATTTTAGTGACATGCTCGGTTGTTTTTGAAAATTAGGAGGAATTGAACAGTATTTATACGGAACATGATGTTGACGTTATTGATGAAGGCGTAGTAAAATCACGATACGAACGTGGTAAGATCGTAGAATGATCGTGGTAAAATCGTACTATAATCGCAGAAGAAGCGTGGAAAATTGCGGTATGTGCATAAAGTTTTCTTCTTGTTGTCGGGTTTCTTATATTTGTATTAGAAGACAGATGCAATGCGGTATTGGATTTCCACATTGTTGAAGGCCATATGGTGATCTATAATTATTTAGTTCTGTGGCATTTGGTCTCTTGTGAAGAGTTATTTTATTGGCAATCACACCGCATTTTTTCAGTTAAACTGCAAATATATATTTGAATCTATCCTCTGGTAAAGAGATTCTTTTTTTTTTGGTTCGGCTCATCATCACATTCATGTTTAGTATAACTGTTCCAGACCATATGTTTATTTGGACCGTACGCGTATGTATACTTGTACGGTCGGACCGTATGAGTATACGCGTATGATCCAGTACCAGCTGACCATATACATGTGATTGGATCATATGAGTTATATTTTAACAATTTATCACAATCTTTATTTTTTAGTTTTACAAATTGTTATTATTACAATCAGATAGATAAACTGAACAAACGAACAATTGCATTCAAACATTTGTTTAATTGTATATCTGAATCCTATGTTGGTACACTCGCTTATGGTGACTGACACTTGCTATAAAAGTAACGTAATAGTTTTTACATTAAAAAATGTACATGTTTGCAGTTCATGCATGTTCCTTTGCATTTGCATTTATTTGTAAAGTTGCTAAACATTCTAAAACAACTATCCTTCCATAGTATGTCTACTTCAGATATCTTCAATGTCAGTGATCATAATTCAATTAATGTATAAATGATTTATTCTTATGTTGTACTGTTATACCACTGTCCCAGGTTAGGGGGAGGGTTGGGATCCCGCTAACATGTTTAACCCCGCCACATTATTTATGTATGTGCCTGTCCCAAGTCAGGAGCCTGTAATTCAGTGGTTGTCGTTTGTTTATGTGTTACATATTTGTTTTTTGCTCGTTTTTTTTACATAAATAAGGCCGTTAGTTTTCTCGCTTGAATTGTTTTACATTGTCTTATCGGGGCCTTTTATAGCTGACTATAAGCGGTATGGGCTTTGCTCATTGTTGAAGGCCGTACGGTGACCTATAATTGATAATGTTTGTGTCATTTTGGTCTTTTGTGGATAGTTGTCTCATTGGCAGTCATACCATATCCTCTCTTTTATAAATACAAGAGATTAATAGAGTTTATTACGAGATTTTTTTTAATTAGTAAGAATGTGCAGTTTTTATTTCAATTACAATTGAAGTTTTTTTATACTAATTTGAGATTTAAGTTTTGTTGATCTGTAATATAGGGTTATTGCATGAATATTGGGGAATATTGTCCCGAGTAGAATTTTATATTGCACGAGCTTGCGAGTGCAATATATGTTCTACGAGGGACAATATTTCCCAATATTCATGCAATAACCCTTTTATTGTATAGCAATATAATATTTTAAAGTAAAAACTAAGCACTAGTGCAATATTAGAATTTATTGCACGCTAACTTTTGGTTACGTTCTGTGGGAAATATTATATTGCTATACAATAATATGTATTTGTATCTAATACACTTGACCAACTTTTTAATATTAGTCAGAACGTACGCGTACGGTCCGACCGTATGAGTATTTTGAAAAAGTACGCCGACGGTCCAAATACGCATACGGTCCATAGCCTTGTATGTGTTGCTACTTGGTATGTACTAGTATAAATATTAAGCGAGGACTAATATGAAGGAGTACTCGAATTTTGATGACTTTAATACTAGTATACTGTTTTCTCTGTAATCATTCTAACGTTCACCGTATTATCATTTCTGAGAACTTAGTATTTGACATAATTATTTGAAGAAAATATGGGACAGTCACATAAATACATAATCTGACGGGGTTAAACATGTTAGCGTAATCCAACCCTCTCCTTACCTGGGACAGTGGTATAACAGTACAACATTAGAACGAACCACAAAAATCAGTTGATAAACGCTTAACTCATAAGATGGACAAAATACAAATGAGCATTATAAAAAGCGTTTTCATTAACCAAATGAGACCTGTTTATTTTCTGACAGATCGATTAATCGATAACTTTACTAATTGACCCTATTTTCTTGGTTGCTGCCTCCTTAAAGCCAAAAAACAAAATAATAACATTCACCATCTATATATATAACTGTAATCTAAATCTTAGTTATATATTCGTTCCCGTAAAGACGTTGCATTGATTTGAATTATTACATTAATTACCTAAAAATATATACACTACATAGATACAATTTGTTTATATTTATTTTTCACATCTCTTAAGTGATAATTAAGGTTTGCATGCAGTTGTATTCCGAAAATTTGAGATATCCTTTAAATATTGAAGCGGCAGTGATGTAAGAGGTGTCGAATATGAATTAAAATTGAGTACACTATATAATAGACTTGCTACAATTCCCTTTCTATTATTTTTCTCTTACTAATTTATATGTTTACTGATAAGTGCTAGCCTACTGATTGCCCCTGCAGATGTCAGTATAATTGTAATCTCCTAGTTATAGCAGTAAAACTATTAAAGGGGCAAAATTGAAAAAAAGAAGAAAAAACATTAGGAAGGGACATGTAGCAAGTCTAACTATATAATAAAATGTTCTTATCCAAATGATGTGGTTTTATTGCCAATTAGACAAATCTATACAAGCGATCAAATGATACAGCAGTTAACAACTATAACATTAAAACGCATAAAAACGTTAAAACACGCTGCACTTATTTACACCTGTCCTAAGCCAGGACAATATTGTTCGGTGGTTGTCGTTTGTTCGGGGAAGTGCTATTTTGCGGGTTGCAGGTTGCGGGTTGAAGTTTGCAGGTTGCAGGTCACCCATAAATATTATATGTATGAAAATACATGTATCAAATCTACCCCATGACTAATAAATTTACAATCATTCACATCCTGTAGTAATAAAGATTAAAGTAGAGTAGAAGTTTTTGGTCAGTTTTCAGTTGTCAGTTTTTGATTTTGTCATTTCATTATAATTCAAATTCAATAATCATAAGTTTAATACACATACATGTATCTTTTGATGCTTATCATACTGCTCAATTGCTATTAATAGTTCTAAACATTGATTCTAATTAAAGTAAAAGCAATGAAAACTTATTTACATAGGCTGAACAGGTTCTATCATAGAACACATTAATCTGTCTTAATATAGTTACATAAACAATTAAATTCCTTTCAGTGGACATTTAACATCTTTGAGGCTAATATTAAGAAATTATTAGGTTTAAATAATTGTATATGCCCTTTCTTGCATGAACATCATTTAGTGCAAAAAGCAAACAAAATAACTTGCTTCCTTTGGCAGTCAGTTTTATTATGTACAGACGCAAAATAAAAATTTAGACATTACAGAGACGCTTGAGAGTCAACATAAGTTTGCAGACCCAACCAAAATAAATGAAAAGGGTAAGTATTTTTATTTCTGCTATTTTTACTTTCTTTTCTTTTCTTTTTTTTTTTGGGGGGGGGGGTACTTGAGCCAGTTCCACTACAATTGTCCATTTACAATTTGACTAATTATTGAAAAGTAAGAATAGTATTTATTATTTTCAAAAGAGAATCCTTTGAGTATATAAAGGTGTACATGTATGTATGGTTAAGGCTGATTTTGGCCTAATTATTTGACCATGACCTCATTTTCACGGTTCATTGCTCAGTGTTAAGTTTTTGTGTTTTGGTTTGTCAGTTTTCTTAATTTATAAGTAATAGGTCAACTATATTAGTTGTACGGAAGAATTGTTAGCTGTACATGTCTGTCTGTCTGGCATGGTTCATTGGTCAATGTTTAGTTTTCTTGGTAAATGTTAAATTTATGTGACAGTTGTAATAAAGCTATATATTTAGGACTATCAACATACTATCAATGACTAGTAAAGAAGGTGATACATTTTAGCGTGTGCACTCTTGTGCTTTAAATTGGCAGAAATAAACACTTACTGAAAACTAGAGGTTAGTAGAACATATAATCCTGATACAAAAACAACATGAGTACAACACTTGTACACAAATAAGAAGATGTGGTACCAGTGCCAATGAGACAACTCTCCATCCAAGACAATGAAGCTAAAGTAGGCAGTATTATTTTACAATACGGCCTTCAACACAGAACCTTCAAGTTGGCACATTTTTGCGTCCTGATGAAAATTGGAAGTGCAATTCTTATATATATACATGTAAATTAATATTTTGACAATACATGAAAGACACCGACTACAGAAATTTTCAAATGGGAAGACATGTCCAAGTAATCCTGGAGGCTCTACAGAGTATTTCAAATGTTTTCCGAAAAATTGAGATTTGTTTTGGCAGAATTGGCAGCTCTGTTTGATGGTCTATATTCGCGGTGATTCAGAATTTTTGCTTGTCTTTTGCAATTATCATAGTTTCCTAACTCTCAAGTCAAACTGAAACTTTGTTTCTTTGGAACTTTACTCAAGGACAACAACAAAAGAAAAACCAGAGATACATGTATATGTTCAGCTCACAGGACATTTTCTAAAAAAAAATAATACTTCTTAGGGGCATAACTCTTTTAAATACGTCAACCTTTTTTGAACTTGTCATAGATGTTGCTGATATTAACCTATTATAACCTATTTATAGAATAGTTTTATAAAAAAAAAATTGCAAAAGTTGTACACGTGAGAGCGATAACAAATGCTTGATAGACCGGCGAAGAAAGGACTAACCGACGCTCGGTATTTCTATTTCCCCTGCAACACGTTACTAAAAAAATGCCTATCATAGCGTATTCATAAGCCAGTAAAAATTTAAAGGAGCATCAAGGGAAAACAAGACTTTTGAATAGGTAGACTTTTGAGAAGGACCCTTGATAAGAATGCAATAGAACCTAGCTAAAGAATCCAGAAACACTGTTAATCAAAAATATATACAATGATGTACATATATATCTAGTTTAAAGGCAAAAAGTCTTTAATTTACCACTTAAAATTAAAACCGTGTCAAGTCTTGATGCTTAATATGTATAAGTTAGTTGTGAGAATCTATACGCGTTTGTTGAAGGTTTTACCCAAATGTTTGTTAAGCTTTCTTTTTTCATACGAAAAGGTGTGTATAATACATAAACCCATCAAGATATTGTAATTAATGTAAATTGATAGATTTCTATTTTTAGGTGTAAGTTTATTTACACAAGAATAATGTGTATTGTAATTAAATACCTTGCCTTTAACATTGATCATAAAATTGTTATAACAAATGAAACAAGTAAAATTATGTAGATTACACCATTCCATGCTTATATATCCCCTTGTGGCAACCCGCAACCTGCAACCCACAACCTGCAACCCGCAACCCGCAACCCGCAACCTGCATTTTAGACAATTTCGTTTGTTCGTTAATGAGGGGCAGAAGATACCAAAGTCACAGTCAAACTAACAGATTGAAAATAAACTGACAACACCATGGCAAAAATATAACGACAAATAGACAAATAATAGTACAGAACACACAACATATATAGAAAACTTAAGACTAAGCAACACGAACCCCACTAAAAACAGGGGTGATCTCAGGTATTCCGGAAGGGTAAGAAGATCCTGCTCCACATGTGACACCCGTTGTTGCTTATGTTATTACAAATCTGGTAAATAGTATAATTTGATAGGTCACATTCGTAAAAGTGCTTTCGTTCTTTATATAAATAAGACACTAGTAAATAAGACCGTTGGTTTTCCGATTGGAATTATTTTAGGCTAGTCGTTTTTCTGGCTCTTTAAAGCTTTCTGTTCGGTGTGAGCCTAGGCTCCGTATTGAAGGCTATACTTTGACCTAGTGCTTTTAATGGAGAGTTTTCTCAATGTCACTCATTCTGTACGTCATCTTCTTATATCTACATACGGCCTTCAACTATGAGTAAAACTCGTACAGCATAGTCTGTTATTAAAGGACCCAAAATGACAAATGATGAACAATACAAACAAGATGGGCCAAGTAAGCTTTTCTCATCACCTGGCGTCCGTCGTCCACTTACTTTAAAAAAAATCTTCTCCTCTGAAACTGCTGGGCCAAATAAAACAAAACGTGGCCCTAATCAGCCTAAAACATGAATTCGATGACCCCGCCCATCCAACAAGATGACTGTCATGGCAAAAATTAGAACATGGGGATAAAATGCAGTTTTTGGCATATACATGTATCTCTGACACTATAGCAAAACTTTATATAGCAAATTTAATGTGCATTATGCTGCCACAAATGTTTCGAATAAAAAGGTCCTCCTTTTCAATGCAAATAAATCATTTGACAAGAAAAGTGTTACTAAAACATACATATAAGTTAAAAAAAAAAAACAACATAAAGGAACAATTAAAAACGAAAAGACAATGATATAATGGAAAAATCCTAAGCTCAGACTTTGTAAACACGAAAGGAAAACATTTTAAGAATTCATGACTTGGTACAGGCATTTTGTAGAAAATAGTAAATGTCCTGAGACAAAATAGACTTCTCAGGAACAAACCACTAACTAAAATAATAAATAAATGATATAGTTCTACATGAAGCTAACTTATATTCGGTTACTACAGCTGTTTCTCTTTAAATGCCGATATCGAGAAAACTTTACATACATTACTCTTATCACGTGCGTGTGATGGAGTTTCATTTAACAAAATAGTGAAAATGCTTTGTGTTGCTTGACAAGAAACGATTAAGAAATGATAGACTATCATAATAAAGATACCATGTTGTTTGTTGAAGTACTGCACTTAATCAAAATCGGAAATATATATGTGTGAGAGTGCAGTATTTAAGACTACAGATCATCGCATTAGCAGGAAACAAAGAATATTAATACGGCATATCTTTTTATGAAACACAATCAGTACATGCACAGTTTAAAACACAAAAAAAAACACATCAACGTAATAAAACAGTCGTCTTTAACTGATTTGTTACTACAGGAACATTATTTTTTACTTTACTTTAAAAAGATGAACGTGTCTACCGAAATATTAGAATTATATGAATATGCAAAAACTCCTAAAAAAGTTAAATAAATGTATATAGAACATATAAACGATACTGTGAAACGGTTAAAAAAGATTAAAATGAATGTATTGCAATACAATTGAATGTATCATATTTTTTTCAAACCGACCCGTCAGATATTCATGCTTGCATATGTGTCTTTAATAAGGCTTATTATTTTTCCTGGTAAAATAATAAATAGGTGTCAGAGGAAAGACTTGTACTCGAGGGGTCATATTAAAATGTTCGGATTATTTTTGTGGACTATTGAAATGTACCCGTACATTATCAGGTAACCAAAATACAGCTCAGCTTCTCAGTTTAGTTGACTTTCAAAGAAAATTTAGATAAACCTGAGAAAAAAAGATTTGTTTTAATATTTCATAAGTTTATAGCATTTATTCGTCAATTTTTTTAACTTTAAAATCCGGAAAATTAGTACACACGAAAAAAAAAACTTTAATAAAAAATGAAACGTTTTAACAAAAAAAAAAATTAAAGAAATTAGAAATTACAAGTATCCTTTTATATTTTAAAAATAGTTTGTTCAAATCTTAGTTCTCACTGCAAAACTCCAAGCATTGAACTATCATCTAGTTAGATATGAAAAACATAATACCAATTGGAATTAAAAGTGTCGCTGCTCGAAAATGAATCAAAATAAACTCATACAGTCCTACATTTATTGTGTTTTTGTATTATATAGACTTTTTCAACTGATTAACTTAGTTTTATTTTATCTTGCGCTGTAAGATCATTATCCCGTGTTTCACCCGTCGAATACTTTGTTTTTCTTTAGAAGCATATATTTACAATAAAAAGTTTAAAAGCAAAATGTAATACGCTTGTGTTTTGTGTTGCCTTGTCAGTTTTACAGTTGACGATTTATCTCTAAACTTTTATCTCAAACGATTATATATATATTAAAGAGGCAAGTGCAATTTGAGGGATCAAAGTACCAATTTAACCTCTGTTTTTAACTTAAGTACTTAACATATCTCTGCAGATTATAATGTATTTATAGCACACGCACGCATACGTCAATGTGTTATTTATATGTTGATACGGTAGGTATATTTGTAAATCTCTTTGATTTCGAGACCAATTTGTCCATGATTGTTATGGTACATAATAATGTCCTGCAGTTAATATATCGAAATGCCTTTTTTGATAGAAATGGTAATTGGTTGGTACATTTATTAAGACTTATGTTATTGAAATAGATACTTTTGTCAATGAATATGGAATAGGAATGAAGGGTTTAATTCATTTTTCTTTTGTTTTAGTATAAGATACACCTTGATTTCGTTATATTTGAAAATAATATATCGAGGGCGTATTACCAAGTCTGTCATATATTTTGTTAACGATGCGAATAAAGACAATCGAATCAATACACTATCATCTCGTCTTTCATTGAAAAATTACTGACATATAGACTTTTAAGAGTATGCCTAATATCGTTGCTTTTACAAAAAGAGAACATTGAATGTAAGTATCTATAACCATTTCATATAACAGGTATTCTTCATCAGTTTGATTATGATGTCAAATGACGTACTGATGTATAATAGCCATAGGCGGATACAGGGGGTCTGGGGGCCCTGAGGGGCCCGGTCCACCCCTTTCGTGGAGAAAATTTGGTTGATTATATAGGGAATCATTGAAGCATGACTGGAGTGCCCCCTCCCCCTTAGGAAAAGTTCTGGATCCGCCACTGATTACCCTGCCACGTGCTTGTCCTCTCTGTGATTTTGTTAAGTGAATTTCTAATTCGTATTCATCTGATGAGTTAATACAAAAATAAATAAGGATAATTGATGTTGTATGATTGAAAACGAGACCAACTATCAAACAGTGTTTAAATGTAGTGGATGTAAGCAACTATAGGCAACCGTAAAGTCTTTAACCATTAGAAAATCCTCAACCATATGGTCGCCTTTTTAAAAAAATCAAACTGATTTGATATACAGTTCGTTCATATTTTGTAATGTTACACCACTTTCCAGGTTAATAGGGGAGGGTTTGGAGCCTTCAAGGTTATTTAACCCCGTCACACTTTGTAAGTACATGGTTCAAGTTTATTTGTGTGTTATTTGGTATCTTATTACGACTATTTAAATCCATGTTTAATTTTGAAAACAATTCTACTTTTGGTTTTCTGTTTGTGGAAATGTCATATTATTTACTGCATTTTTCATTGTATTTAAGAAAATAAAACAGTAAATAAAGTTCATTTGTCTCCCTTATTTTGAAAATCAGTTTAAAAATATAGTTATCTCCCATATAAAATTTACCGTGTTAGTCTAAGGGAGACAACTTTAATTTTCCTAAAAAATTACGGAATACCATAATATTATGGAGTTCGCTAAGTGCCCCGACTGTTAAACGATATTACACAAATGAAATAGTATTAAGGATTCAGAAACAAGCAATTTGCTTTTACAAATTTATTTGCTTTTACAAAAATAATACACTTATTGAACAATACATAAATATAAATACTGGCATGCTTTGTAATAAATATATGAATAAAAAAAAGATGAAGGAAGAAGACAAAAAAATAGGAGAACAATAAAATAAAAATAATAATAAATAAACATGAATTATTGTAATGTTTACAGTGTGAAATGCTTGGGTTCCAATTGAGTGACGAAGCATTAACATCAAGGATTAAAACGTTTACCTTTAATTATATATTTCTGCACCAAACTAGATAAAATACCATTTTGCTCATCTGAGTGTACCGTTAATCCAAAAGGCAAAGATTTTGTATTTACTTGGACAGGGAGAACTTAAATAGAATCTAATAGTTCATGTCTTAAATTATTGTATATAGGACAAGATAACAGGAAGTGAGTATTTGTTTCTGCATCACCATAACGACAATTTGGAAAGTCTACTTAATTACGAACAAAAAGGTGAGAATTCAATGAACTTGAATCCGTTCTTAAGCGAGCATGAAGAATTTGACCAAAACGATTTCCTATACATTGGGACCTTACTATTTTGGGCATTAATTTGTTTTTTTGAATAATGATATAGAGATTCACATTTCCTTATGTTTAAGTCAAGGGTATTTCATAGTTTTGTTGTTGCTGGGATGAAATAATCAAAATATAAACGGGTCCGTGTGTTGATTTGTGTAATATTATTTCTTTGTCTTGTATTATAACCATACCTACTTTCTACTGAATCAGGCAATAAGTCGCTTAAATACTCTGAGTTTTATTATTCAAAATTTTGTGAAATTGAATTAGTTTATGATTGCGTCGTGTTTCAGATAATTTTTCCCATCGAGTTTCAACATATAAATTGTTTATACTGGTAAGTTTAGTACCTCCCGTGACGATACGCGCTGCGTCAAGCTAAATATTTTCTAGTTTAGCAATCAAATTCTGATTTTGAGAGCCCCAAACGACATCGGCATATTCAAGAATATGTAAATTTTTTCAAGTGAAAATCTATCAAGAACATTTTTCATTTTTCTCATTATATTTATTTTTTTGTAAGATTTAGAAACTATATATATTTATCAATATGGTCGTTCCAGGATCCGTTGTTAGAAAAAAAGACAACTAGATGTTTGTGTTTACCTACTGTTTGTAGCTCTTAGGTATTCATATTTAATGGCGGATGAAAGATTCTATTTCCTTTTTTTTTTTAAATTATCATACTTTTAGTTTTTTGGGCATTAAATTCACAAGCCATTTGTTTGACCAATTATAAATCTTATCTAGATCGTAATTTAAAGTTGTAGCTGCTTTTGTTGGATTGTCAACCATAATATATACTGAAGTGTCATCTGCGAATAGCTTTATTTGAGCTTGAATGTCTTCTACAATATCGTTTATAAATATCAAAAAAAAGGATAGGCCTAGAATAGACCCGTGTGGGTCGCCAGTATTAACAGGTAGCCATTCGGAACTTGAACCGTTAATAACCACCCGCTGGACTCTATTTGTAAGATAATGTTCAAACCACCTTAGTAAAGAACCCGATTAGCCCGCTTGTTGAAGTTTAAATAGCAGTCCCTTATGCCAGACTCCATTAAACGTTTTACTTATATCACAGAATACTACCCTTATTTTTTTACCGCTATCTAAAGCATTCCCAAAATCATTTGAAATGTTAATTAATTGTTTTACCGCTGAATACCCCCGTGTAAAGCCTGATTGATTTTTCGTTAAAATAAATATTGCACAAAAAGTGATTGTAAACATGCTTATATCCACATCGTTCCATACACTTTGAAATTACACTAAACAAGGAAAAAGGTCTATAGTTTTTAACGTCATTCGGTTAACTATTTTTATAAACTAGGGTAACATTTGCTCTTTTTCATTTATCTGGAAAAGTAGACGTACTTAACGATAAGTTAAATAGCTTTCATATTGGATACTTCAAAACAGAAGATGAGAATATGCTTCTTTTAACAATTTGGGACTTATTAGATCTGGGCCAGAAGCTTTTGTGGGATTAACAATTTTCAATATACATCTCCAACTTCAGTAACAGTAAGTTCTATATAACAAATGTCATCACTAATAGTTTTAAGTCATTCAGGTAATATAGCACTTGAATCATCAATATTTGACTGGGAAGCAAAATATAGATTAAATGCAGTTGCCTTTTCGATTTCATCAAATATAAATTTGTTATTAACCATTTATGGAGGTATACTCGCGTCGATTGTTTCTAATCCGGATATTTGTTTAACCGTTTTCTACCAATTAGTAGTGGACGGGCTACTGTTCATGATTTTTGTCATTAAATTATTGTTATAATCATCCTTTGATTTTCTTATTAAACTGGTAACTTCATTTCGTATTTGCTTAAATTTTGACCAATCCGATGAGTTATTGTAATTTTAGCCTTCCTGTTGATTCTATTTTTTTCCTTATCTTTTTTAGCATCATGTGTTAGCCATGGAGGTTCATTTATACGAACAGATATTATTCTTTTTGGAATATATTTTTCAGCAGCGTCTATAATCATGATAACAGTTTTTGTTATTTCGGTTATAAATTGTTCAACGATTATATAGCCACATTTTCCGCTTAAAAGTTTTTTGACGACATTTTGAAAAGTTCAAAAGTCTAATTTCAGTGCATTGAAAACGTATTTAATCTAATGAAGGTGGCCCGACTCTACAGTAAGTTATTATGTGAGCATCGTTTGTTATCAAAAGATCTAACAATGATGACGACGATTCAGTAAAATGAGTAGGTTCGTCTATCATTTGAATAAGACTAAATTGGCTGAACAAAGGTGTAATTATTGAATTAACAGGGGCTAGCTGGTTATCGTTACAATCACCTGTGGTCATTATGTAATTAATAGTATTATCATTAGACGCCATATCAAGAGAATATTCAATCTTTCCCCATATATCTCGTCCTCTATTAGGAGGTATACAAAAGGTTCCGAGCAAAGCCTTTTTATCTTTAAATTTAATTTCTAACCATATTGCTTCCAAGCTTTCGCTTTCGAGGTCAATTCGACGTTGAACATGTATATCATTTTTTACAATTATCCACCCTCCAACCTTGTGTGGACCTCTGTCACGACGGAAGGGGTGCTGGTAATTTAGGATTTCAATTGATTCGTCTGTATGATTATTGTTTAACCAGGTTTCACTCAACTCTAAAATGTCGAAATCAGAATATTCAGCTTGAATCAGATCTATTTTCGGGGCTAGGCTTTCTACGTTGAAGTAAAGAATTTAAACTGATTTTGAAAAAAAAGTTCACAGAAATCCGACAAATCAGTTGAGTTAATTGAACTTTGAGAAGAATCGATATCGTCACTTGTACCTTAATTCTGTATTCCTGCTAGGATAAGCAAGATTTGAACAACAAATAGTAAAAATAAAATAATAAATAGTCTAAGATCAATATTTCCACTTGTTATTGTTTGTACATTTGAGTCTACATAATTCATCTCTGAGGGTTTAAGGCACACGCCTAGTTGATGCGCCAACGTGAAGATTAAAATTGATAACACCAGTGCCTGCGAGACACTTGTACAAGCGAGGTATAAGTTGATACAGAAAAAATCAATATAATTTAGTCTTTGTTTGAAGTTTTTGCCTGGTGGGTATTGGCCAACTCTCATACGTTATAACTCGATTCCTACCCCCATGAGTTTATATTATATCTGGCTAAAATTGGTCAAACTGAGAGCGGCCGTATACAAAGTTAAATTAACCATAGCATTTCATCTGTTTTGTGAAAAAAAATTTAGTAAAAAATATGAAAAAATTGAATAACAATATGTTGTATGCATTAAGCATAAGAAAAAGTATGCACATGTACATGGATTTAACAAGTATTTTGCAGGAATGAGTATACACATGTATAAATGATTGGTGAATGATACAACTGTATTCATACGTAGTAAGTCAGTATAACTGTTAATACCAGCCGTGTCAAATCATCTCGATTAAGTTGTGATTATCTAACTGATTATTTCATCGTTGAATTGACAAGATCTGTCCATACAATATATAGTAAGCATACATGTTTCAAGCAGCGCATTTCACTGTACGTGTTGTTTGCTTGTATGCGAAGTTGAAAGTAATATCTTTTTTTTAAGTTGTTTTAAAAGCTTGAAGTTAGCCATGAAAGTTCCCTTACCATGGAATTTAACAACATGTAAAAACAACCGTTATAGTTTTACCATTTTCACGCATAAATAATTAATTTTACTACATGTTATATGAGAGTTTGTGTTTTGAACATCAATACGTTAAAATTCGTGAAGTGACAAATCCGCGATCAAGGTAAGTATTCCCGTGTAATTAACAGGAATGCGGATGAATTACAAATTAGATGTATTATGTACATGAATGGTGTAGCATGTAATTATAGTAAAATAAACAAATACATAAACAAAACAAACAAAACAAAAAGCAAAAAGTCAATTGCAGTTTATTTTACATCACTGTATTTAGTCAGTGTACAGTTTTTTTTTACGAAATTCTGAAACAAGACTGTCAAATAGTCTAAATACATGTAAAAATATGTACATACAAAAATGTTGTCAATATTTGCAGATTTATTCAAAGTTAAATCATGACATTTTGACACTCGTGTTTTCAGCTGATTTATTTGAGGATGCTCTCTCTGCTAATTCCTTCGCTGGTGCTTCCGCATATGTTATGAGTTGTGGTGGTGTGTACTTGCGTCTGTTTTGTTTGTTGTCGTAGTCTAGCCTATCAAGAAAGTCCATGAAACCAGGACAGCAGTATATCGACACACAACGTAGGAACGCTGGCATTGATGCAATTGGATTGTCCTTCACATAAATTTTCCCATCTCAACTGTCCACGTGTCTCTTAGATGTCTCTTAGATGACACTCAAAACTTTGCTGTCTGGATTTGTATGCAATGGTGTTTTTCATATATTCTGACATATTTGTATTCTGTTTTCCTTTTTTTGAATTTTCTGCATCTAAGAATCCTCTTTTTAACATTATGATCCTTAACTTGACAATACTTGTCTAGGAGGCTGAAACTTGTTGTTAACTTGTTGCCTTCCCTTGTGCGTGGTTTACCAATTCTATGATATCGAATGATGTCTTCGGGTTATAGATCTTCATCGATGGTTTTGATACGTTCTTTCACTAATTCGTTTGTTTGAATGGAAGATTCATAAATCCCACCGTCAGGAATGCCGTTGATACGAATGAGGACCCGTCGACTGTATTGTTCTAACGCATCCATGTCATCATGCCAAATCATCCAAGTAGTCGAATCAAAGTCTTTAACTGCATATATGTAAAAGTTAGCTCATAAAGGGTTATAACAGGCTCTTTTCATTATTTGTCTATTAAGTCTTTAAAAACTGAGTCAATGTATCAATAGACTTTCCCGTTGTAGAGATACCCATATTATCTCTCAACACTGCTATTTCTCTGGAGGAAATCCTCAACTCAATGAGATTTTGCAGCTTTACTGGTAGCTCTGGGCTTGGACTTCCATGAACAGGTTTTATGATATGTAGCTTGTAAAATGACAGTGCATTTTATAATCCTTATATGAATTTAGACTGTTTCAGAAGAGGATTTCTAAAAAATACGATTGGTTTTGCTATTAAATTAATCATCTTTAATTTCATCAGCAACACAGAGATGATGAAAATCATAGCCATCATCCCCATTAGTTCCATTTTTATTTTTGTATCACCATACGAAAGCAATGCATCTTCATTTTCAAATTTAACCTTTTTAATACATTATGGGTACCTGTACGTGTAAAACTTGTGCTAAATTTGAAGAGTACAAACGACCTGAAGATAACAAGAAAAACACCTGTATTTTCTACCTGTTCAACAATTAGGAGTACATGAATAAAGTAAAACAATTATTCAGCGTAGGCAAACACTGTAATGAATAATTTTGTAATGCATATTAGAATATGTATTCCTTTTTCAACACTTGTCAAATAAAGGCAACAGTAGATAAACTCATCATAGTTACCAGAATTTTATTTACGCCTGACACGCGTTTTATCTACAACAGACTAACTAGTGACACTTGAATCAAAAAATGTAAAAAAAGGAAATAAAGTACGAGTTGAAGAGCATTGGTAACCCAAAATTTGTAAACGTTTTGTCAAATACAGATAAGGTCATTTATTCCTCAGGCAAAAAGCCTGAGTATTTCGAACATTAAATGTTTTGTTAATGGTTAGTTTATAATTATGAACATATCAATGATAACTGAAGTCAACACAGGATTGCTGACTACTGGGCTAGTTATACTCTTGGGGAATAAAAACTCCACAAGCAGTAGCATCGACCCAGTGGTTGTAAATAAACTCATCATTAATACTAGGATTGATTTCGTTAAATAGAATACCACTGCTCAAAATTCATGAATCCGGTTTAGAAACTACTAGTTATCAAAGGTCCTATGCTTCTAATTTAGTACGCCGAGGAAACACACAAAACCAAGGGAAACACATCAACTATAAGTGGAAAACAACGAAATCACAAAAACACTGAAGTGCAACATAAAACAAACAACAATGAAACACACGCAAACGAACCATAAGATAACAACTGTTATTTTTTTTACTGTTTTTTTTTGGCGCCAAACCTCGTGCTATTATGATACTATTATATATATATACCAAGAAAATGACAACATTAAATGACACGAATGCCGTACAGTAAATACAAAAACTTCAAGACACATAAATACACAAATACACAATAAAATATTGAATTTACAAATGCTGAACACATAATGACAATGAACACGTAAAACAACATAGAACAGCACTCACACACAGAAAAACAGATCCACGAATTGTCCATCAAACGACTAAATCAAAACCACAAAAGTGACGTCACAGGTAAATATCTAAACATTGGATATAAATCAAGATTAGGTTTGGTATACATCCTTGACAAAGTAAAGGTAATTTGAAAAACTTTCTAACTTTCTGTTCCAAGGATACACAACACATTAACTATAGAAGAATAAGAAGTGAAATGATGTGTCCACTTTCCCCACAACACCAAGAAACATAATGACGAGTTATTAGGGAACAGGTGTTCATACACTACGATCAATATGATTAAGAATTCATCATTTAGATATGTTAAAATAATACAAATGGTAATATATTTCTACATTAACATTTCCAGTGATTCAAAACATCTTTATCATGTTTATGAATGAAAACTATATATTATCATAAAAAAAACGAACTACTGCTTAAGATAATTACGATTGGTTATGAAAGAAAAACAATCTTTCATGATGGTAACCTTATATGACACAATAGATGCACCATATTTCAACAAAGCGCACAAGATGAATAAAATATGACCACATAATGTGTACTACTGGTAAATGATTAAACACATGTTTCTACGAACATCAGTTTAATTTTTAGCGCCCCTGTTTATATACTAATAACCTCGTAGTATCTATAATTATTAATCAAAACATTAGCAGTAGTACTAAACTATTCATGTTTTCATTGGCTACTGTTACCATCAAATCGGAAGCTGGTGTGTTGTAACTAAGAGGTTAGCCGTCATAATGAATGTTTGAAATTTATAAATATTCGATGGGTGCATAAGCATCTAAAACAAAATAAAACATACATCAACAACTTCATTTTATCATATATTATCGGATGAATGTTCCAAGGTCATTTGCATTCTTTCTTGATCTAATACATGAGCATATAAAAAACAAGTTGTAGAAATGCAGTTCATATAAGAATTACCTTCATTCCAATATGTTGATAACAAAATGTTAAGTAATCTATATAAAACAACCAAAACAAATATACATGTGGGTATAATTGAATATTTCTGAAATTGAATAGTGTTGAATATCAGTTGGCTTTCATTGTATTTGTCGTATTTACGTCCGTTTTATCCACCATTTTCACCAACAGAAAATACTTGTACCAAAGCTAGAATATGTCAGTTGTTATCTATTCGTCTGATGTGTTTAGGCTTTGGATTTTGCCATTTGATTAATTACTTTCCGTTTTGAATTTCCATCGTCGTCAACATGTAAGACAATAAATCAAAATGCTCAGATGTATTTATTAATTACCTATTTCATCGCCAATCTTATTTTTATCAATTTAAGAGTAACGACATAACTCAAAAAACATTCCTTCATTTGTGTATTCTAAATCTCTGATATAACATTGAGGAGTTATTGAACTTTATTATTTATAAACACGACAGGTGTATCATGCGCTCATAAAGCACATCGGAGTTTTGTATTTGTTTGATATATCATTTGTTGTGCATCATGTCTATGGCTTGACCAACGGTACAATTATTAAGATAACAATATTCTCTTTCACATGACAATATATATATATCAGAGCCCAGGTGGTGGTGTGGTCTAGCGGGACGGCTGCAGTGCAGGCGATTTGGTGTCACGATATCACAGTAGCATGGGTTCGAATCCCGGCGAGGGAAGAACAAAAAATTTGCGAAAGCAAATTTACAGATCTTACATTGTTGGGTTGATGTTTAGACGAGTTGTATAACAGAGGTCCATAACAGAGGGACAAAATATATCAGATGGACAGCCAAACTCATAAATCGGAAATAAACTGACAATGCCATGGTTCAAAACAAAAATGTTGCAAATTTGTTTCAAACAACTAAAATATAAACGAAAAGATCGATACATTTCAAGAAAATATACTCCCTAGAAAGTGTCCTTCCTTATAACAAAAACCAAGAAGATATTTTAACTATTTTATATTATTTAACAGTATTATCAAACCTATTGTGATAAGTTTAATTCTTGCGATAATTATAAAAAATAGTAACTATTATGAAAATGTTTCTTGCTGAATAATTTCTAAGGAAATAAACAGAGGACAACCTTAAAACATCTTTTGTTTAACAATACTAGAAAATGAAAGTGACTTATTTTATTAACTGAAAAGATTATACTATTTTTTTTTAAATTGAACGAAGATTTATGGTTCACCGCTAAAATAAAAGAAATGCTAGTTATTTTAAGTTTACAATCGGCCTACTCTTGAAACGGACTGTATGCGTAATAATTCAGAAAAGGCAATAACAACGAATCTGAAAATTATTACCAACATTTTTTACACGATGCTATTTTTCTTGAGTCTTATTGTAAATGCCTTAATAGGTTGGTTTTGTAAACTGTTTTAGGAATATCATTGTAAATACAATATTTTTTGTATAAAATAACATTTTTGGAATATAATAATAGTAAATACCATATATATTATATAAAGTAACAAACGATTTATCACTCAAAACTGCCTAACAATATTTATTTGTAGTCAATTTTACTTTGTTTTCTGTTACCACTCAATCCCCCTGTTGTTATCCAATTCTAATTTACTAACCCGTTTTAATGCTTATGGTTCTTCTCAATTACTGCAGTTTTATGGCATATGTCTAAAGATGTGTACTCAATTTCTCGTCTATTGATTATCATGTGTCAGATACTATTCAATTATAGTAGAGCAATATATTTATGTTAATCATGATGTATCAGTTAGATTTCGAACGTTCTTTTTTTTTATTTTTACATATTTATTCTTGACAACCACAATTTGTGCTAGACAGAATTAAAATATATGAAAACAAAGAGCAAATGATGTTATCGATCAATAATATTTGAAATTGTTTTTTAAGGAAGGAGATACTGCGCTTCATATCGCGTCCAGACAAAGCAAACGTCAGACAGTCAAATTTTTGTTAGATAAAGAGTGTGATCCCCATATACTAAATAAAAAAGTAAGTTCAAGTGACATTACATCTTTGTTATGGATAATAGATTGAAGTCTTGGTTTAATTTCTATATTACAAAATAAACCTCACAATGCTTTGTCAACTTTAATTCACCTATGCCCTTTCCTTACGGTTTGACAATTACATGTTGGAGAACAAACATATCACAACCACAACCATTACTCTGTGTGAAAGAAAATAACAATGCTTATTGTGTGTACGTCCGAAAAGCTTAAAATCGCATTTCCGTTATTAGAGAGCTCCAAACTAGACATTTGAATGACATGGATGTATACATAAGAAACATTAAAAGCTTAACGACAAACAGGCCATGGAGGATCATCTGTGTCTGAAGGAGTTGTAATCATTAGTTCGTCGTGTAGTTAATTTTTGAACGAAGGAAGGTTTGAGGTAGGGTTATTACTTTTTTCAACTGTGCATATCCAATGATACTGCTGTATTACCATTTCTAAAATGTCAGTCAGTAGTGTTCTATTTAAAAGAACATCAACAATAATGTTATCCTATTTATTTGCTTTTTAATTATTGTTTGTAAAATATTGGAATTAATTGACCGTAAGCAGTAGTTTTAAGCAATTTCTCAGGGGAAAAAATGTAACATTTACTTGCTACTGTTTTGGGGGTAATACGGAACGCATTTATATCTGGACTTTGTACTTTGTTTGTAAAGACACACTGTTGAAATTCTACATAACGTAACAGTAAATAGGTATTAGACTTATAATTGTATACGATAGACGAGCGTTTTGCCTACATAACACTCATTTGTCCGTTGTGTCAGTGACGCTCAGATCGTAATAGTAATAAAGCCAAACAAGTACAAAGTGGATGAACATTGAGAACCCAAAATTCAAATTGTGTCAAGTACGGCTAAGGTTATCTATGCTAGAATAAGGAAGTTCTAAGTATTTTGAAAAATTCGAACTTGTATACTAGTGGTTTTGCTTCAACCTAAGATATATCAGAAAAAAAAAGGCAGCGACTAATACTAACATGATTAAAATTACAATGAAGCGGTATTGTAAGAACGCATTTGAGTTTTATACGATAATTTAGAAATTATGATAGACATGTATAAAGCAGTTCTTAATTTTCTGTTATATTCCATAAAGTTAATATATATATATATAATATGTCAGGGTGAAAAGCCAATAGATGTAGTCAGCGGAGACAAGGACATACTAAAGCTATTAAAGGTAAAATATAAATATTTATCCTTTTAATTTATTGACTGATCCTCTGGTATCTTTCGTCCTTCTTTTATTGAAAACAGATATTTTTAAGAGTCTGAGTAGTGTATTAACGTCATAAGACAGTTTAACAATTGGGTACAAATGTATAGTTCATTGCAGGTAGTCGGTTATGGCAGCATTTTGTTCCAATGCCTCTGTTCATATCTTAAACTTTGATATATAGAAATGCTCGTTTCAAAGATGAGACATGTTCACATAGTTAGTTAAAGGAGTTTATTTGATAACCCATACTGTAGGCCTTAAACTTTTTGATACAGTGTTGATAGAATTTGAAAATATATACTTGTTTTTTACCTGTAAAACCTTTTCAGCAATACTGTTATTGGAGGTGAATATGTGATGACTTATGTTTGAAATATTGGTGAATATTGCTAACGCATCGTTTCTGCAAAATTTTCAAAATGTATGACAGCATACTCTCGCCTACAAATATTTTCCTTGTTTTTCTTTGAACACCATATTCTTGCTTTTCAACCAAATTTGCAGTTAGCAAGGGGACGAGTCATATACAAAATAACAAAAAGAAAGGTACACAAATGTTTCAGGATAGGATGTGATATTCGATTTACTTTTATAATGTATCACACCCCTAATACCGTTTTGTCGTGCGGCTTCTCAAGGTAAAAAATTTCTTTGATTTTTTTCCACAACAAATTCTTAAAAAAATGATCATAAATGTAGATTAAATCAATAACCATAAACAATACTTGATAGTTATTAATAGCTATTTTAGATAGAGTCGCATCTTCTTCGTTGCTCCACAACTTTAATTTAAACACCCTTTAATAAGCAGTACATGTAGCTGCATAGCTGACAAGTTGAGCAATTTGTCTGGAATGGGATAGATCATCCTTGTTTATTGTAGCTGTGCATCAACATATATGGCCAACGTAGATACAATTATCTTGTCTTAGGGAGGGATAAATCATACTTTGTAAAGAATCACTATGATTCAAACAAACAATTTTCTGAAACCGATATTATCAAGATGATTGACAACATATTTGTAACGTTCGGAGGTCGTGTTTTTCAATAGACTGTCGGTATCCCAATGGGAACAAACTGTGCCCCTCTACTTGCCGACTTATTTCTTTATTATTGTGAGGCTGACTTCATGCAGGAACTTCTTAGAAAGAAAGATAAGAAGTTAGCAATATCCTTTAACTCTACTTTCCGCTATATAGATGACGTTCTTTCACTAAACAATTCAAAATTTGGTGACTATGTGGAACGCATCTATCCCATCGAATTGGAGATAAAGGATACTACAGATACAGTTAAGTCGGCTTCATATCTTGACTTACATCTAGAAATTGACAATGAGGGTCGGTTAAAAACTAAACTTTACGATAAAAGAGATGATTTCAGCTTTCCAATTGTGAACTTTCCATTTCTAAGTAGCGACATTCCAGCAGCACCTGCATACGGGGTATATATCTCCCAATTGATACGATATTTCCGTGCTTGCATTTCCTATCATGATTTTCTTGATAGAGGGTTACTGCTCACAAGGAAGCTATTAAACCAAGAGTTCCAAATGGTGAAGTTGAAATCATCCCTTCGTAAATTTTACGGACGCCATCACGAGTTGGTTGACCGTTATGGAATAACCGTTTCACAAATGATATTGGATATGTTCCTTACGTCGTAACTACAATCCCCTTCCCTTTCATGAATGTGACCTACCGAATTAGACCATTTACCGGATTTGTAATCACATAAGCAACACGACGGGTGCCACATGTGGAGCAGGATCTGCTTACCCTTCTGGAGCACCTCAGATCAGCCCTAGTTTTTGGTGGGGTTCGTGTTGTTTATTCTTTAGTTTTCTATGTTGTGTCATATGTACTATTGTTTTTCTGTTTGTCTTTTTCATTTTTAGCCATGGTGTTGTCAGTTTGTTTTAGATTTATGAGTTTGACTGTCCCTTTGGTATCTTTCGTCCCTCTTGTATATAGCAATTCTCTAATTTCTTAAAATAAATTGGTCTGGGTTTTTGCTTATTGTTTTTACCAGCTGTATTTCATTAGATGCAACTATTCGAGATTGATATACCCTATTGTACACAATACATACATTTGATAGTTTTATCTATTTATATCTATGTTCTATGATCTTCCACTCGCGAAATTAGCACAAACGGCAACTATCAGTCACTTGTTAAAAACTATAGTCCAATATCGCTACACAGAATTTATGTGTTTATGCACTTCTTTGAGTTCCATATTTCGAGGCGCTTTAGGAATATTGACCATATTCATATATTAAAAAAATATATGTGTCATATGCAACAGCTTACATGAGACGTAGTATGATTGCTAACGACAACACTATCCACAGATAGATGTTTACTATAAAACAAATAAAATGTAAGTGTGTGTTAATCTAAATAAACTTAAGTCGAATATTCCTGTTTGAGTGTTGTTTTGTAGGAATATGGAAACACGCTTTTACCTGGTGAGTATCATAAACCCCTTACTCAATGAATCATATCTAACAGGCATATAATGCATAATGCAATGAAACATTGGCATCATTACTTTATAAATGTCCTGCATATGAAGAGCGTTTTCGATAAACCTTCATCATGAGCGCTTAAAATCTATTCAATTGAAAGCCAAAGATATATGAGAACCGATACAGAGCGAAATGAAGAAGTGGACAACTCTTATTAATTTGATTCTGTTGATTAAACCAATTTTATCTTATTTCTGTTTAGCATTGATTCACTTGTTTGGTGTGAACATTTGTTCACTGTTAATAATAAACAACACACATCCTACATGTTTTCCTACGTGTTTAAATGATATATTTTTTTGAAGATTCCAATAAATTGTCATATGAATATTAACATGAAATACAATTAAGTGAAACTATTCTTTGAGATGCTCATATCTTATTAATATTTCACATGCTGATCATCGGGTTGCAAGTTTGAAAAACCTAGGCTATTTTTGTTGATAACGAAATATGAAACAGTATCATTAAACATGTTAAACGTTGTCATTTTAACAAGTATATGCCAAAAGAAGCAACACGATGTTTCGCTAATTTTAAAAGCCGAAAAAAACACCTTTATATAAGCCTTTAAAGTGAATAAAGATTATTATAAGTCTAAAAATAATAATCATTTATTCCAATAAGTGAAGATATCATTTATTAACAAGTACATAAGTGATGGACGTCGCCACTTACTATTCAAGTTAATTCCCTTTTCGATGTATTAAATATTAAGAACATCATATCATTTACCTCTTCTAATTTATAAAACTTAATGAAAGAAGATCATTGTAAAAGAAAACCAAATTCGTATGCTATGAACTACACATCTATTTTTTAATGGAAGTAATGTGTATTTAACAAAAATATTTTTTTAACAAGATTTATAATGATAAGAACAAAATTTAATTTCCGTGTTTGAAAGATCAGCACAGATTAAAACAGGCGTTTATTTTTACGTTCTGGTGTCAATGCGTTTGGATTATCAAGAGTCAATTTAACTGAATTAACTTATATCTTTAAGACTGACAAATGAAGAAGCCAAATAAGATTAATACCTTAATATAGTGAATTGCAATAATATGAATGATTATTTACTAGTTCAGTTAATATAGTTCAGATAACGAAATGATATCACAAATTATGGACTACTTTGGTAACATACCATTACGAAATTTTATTGTGTATGTTTTTTTATGAAAATTTGGCAAATTTCATTTTTTTTGTTTTTGTTGTTGACGTTTTGTTTGATATTCGGAATCCTTTAGTTTTGTAATTGAAGAGTCTCAAACACCTACTTTTCTTGTCATTTTCTTATTAAATACATTTAAAAAGTCATAATTTTTAAAAAACCTTGTGATTTTTTTCTCAATCCCCCCTCCCAAAAAAAAGTTGATATGAAGAATCTCAGGAACAAAATTGCCCGTAGAGAATTGTAACAGTAAATTTTTAACAGGAAATGGCATGGTGAATCAAGCGTTTAAATGCATCTTTGTATAAATACATATTTTTCTATAAAACATAACACTCAGTAAAATACAAAAACATGAACAGAATCAATACTTATTGATATAACGGCTTGTGATTTGAGATTCCGAGTTACTACAACATCAAATAAATTGTCAGATGTAATCAACTACAAAATTCAAGACCATTCAAACTATCAAGCATATATATGTTAAGGTCGAGCCCTATATATGGGTTACCAATATATATGATTCGAGCAGTAATGATAAAGAAGATATAGATATTCTTTACTTTGTGTCAAACTTACTTTCTGCACCACCATACTATATAAGTCCAACATATCTTTTGAAAATATTTGAATGTAGATGCAAAGATTTATATATCTATTTTATATATAAATCTGACATTTAAATAATTAAAATCTAGGTCTTCCTACTGAAGTTAAAAGGTTTGATAAGAAATCTGCTCAGATTTTCTCTAGTCTACTGACAGAAGAAAGCTATCCCCACTTTGAGTCAAGACTTATGTTAGCCGGAGAACAGGGCACAGGGAAAACAACTATAGCCAGATATCTTGTCGGAAAGAGACCTACCAGATTAAGGATGTCAACCGATGGGATAGAATTATACAATGGCCTCTCATATATGGACATTGAATCAAAGGAATGGCTTGGTGGACAGCAAGGTAAAACGTCACTATATAACGAGAACGGATGATAAATTTCATATTTAATAAAAACAGTTCTAATATTTGTTGCATATCGAACGCCACAACTGTCTTATATGGTAATCTGATATTGCATTATGTTGTATTATTATTACTTGATGATATTTTGTCTTTACTTTATGTGGTTTTCTCATTACTTCATGTGGTTTCATCATTATTTAATGCGGTTGTGTTATGAGCCAATCTGGTTTTAACTTGATGTGTATGTGGCTTAACGTAATGTAGTTGTTACATTACATGATGTGGTTTTGTTATTTCGTAATTATGATTTGACAATTCTTTATCTGGCTTTTAAGATATAGAATGATGTTTCAAAATTTGACACTACATGATGTGTTCGTCCGAGTATTTGATGTGATCATGTCATTCTTTGATAAGATAATGACATAATTTGATGAGGTTAAGTCACATGACAATTTGGGAACAAATATTTCTATTTTTAGCCCGATTTCCACATGGCGTATTAAGTCTCGCTATCAATTTGGTTTTTGATAGAAATTAAATTTCGATTGCTGTCCAGATTTATTTGGCATTAAAAGGCGATACGGCAGAAAGAAAAAGATAAATATACCACAAAAATCTCAATACATCGGCCATAATAGGGACATTCCCAAAGCACTTTTTACTTAGTGTTACAAATGTATTTATCTGTAAAAAAACATGGTGCAACATTTGTTTTTCTGTATATGCACATGCTTTATTTCGATAAAAAGTTTAACTACTATCCAAGTTTTATAACAATTCATGGAAATATATCATTAAACCTTGTTTATCTCAGTATAATATTCCCAGATGAAAAATAGTTTCAGTTGGTAATAGTTGATGCAAATATCACCCCTACTTTTTGGTGGGGTTCGTGTCGTTTATTCTTTAGTTGTCTATGTTGTGTCATGTGTACTATTGTTTGTCTGTTTGCTTTTTTTTTCATTTTTAGCCATGGTGTTGTCAGTTTATTTTAGATTGATGAGTTTGACTGTCCCTTTGGTGTCTTTTGTCCCTCTTTTTAAACTTATATACAATTAGAAATATGGTATTCGGCCGAAGGAACAGAGCATCAATTCTATACGATCAGAATTTTCTGATTTCTTAGGCACGATCTGTCATTTGAACAAATACGAATTTTTATTTTCTAAACCATATTTTTATCAAATCCAATCTTTGATATATCTTTTTAGAATATCTGTTTTACAGGTGACGACAGATTTTTTCCAGCTGTCGTTAACCTAATCTCTTCCTCTTTTCCACGAATCAGACCTACCGAATTATACCTTAGCACTGGGTGTGTTCTTAAACGAATAATACGACAGATGCCACACATAGAGCAGGATCTGCTTACTTTTCCGGAGCACCCGAGATCAGCCCTAGATTTTGATGGATTTATATTTCCCAGTAAATACCGATTTATAGAGTTAAGCCAATTGCATCTGATTTTATACGCCCATTTACCAGACGTATTATGGTCCGTCCGTCGTCAACATGTTGGACGATAACTATAAAAAGTATTAAACAATTTGAATGAAACTTTGAAGTGTCAATTTCTATTGACGTAACATTCCTTTTGTTTTGTTTTTTTTACAATTTTAAGATATTTTTGTTTGGCAGGAGATGTTCAGTTTTCGGACAATAACTCAAAACTTATTCAGCAGTTTTTATGACGAAACTCTATTGTATTGCTTATATTTATTGACGAAAAATCTCTTTTCATTTTTATAAATTTAAGATTTGTGATTTCCGAGTTATGGGATATTATTCATCAAAAAATGTTTTCGGTCAATATATATTCAAAAGGCTTTGGTGATTCTTATATATATATATATTCATAAGTTTCTGATATAACATTGAGAAGTTATTCATTGAAAAAATCAACGGGCGTATCATGCGCTCATGGTGTAGCAGTATATTGCAATTCAGTTTTGCGTGGTTCTGTGATGCGCGCTCATGTTGACATTCTGTATGTGGCTGTCCCAAGTCATGCGGCTGTAATTCAATGGTTGTCGTTGTTTCATGTGTGTCATATTTTTTTTGTAAGTTATTCATTTACGGGTGCCTATATTGGCTTACACCCACTGATTCAAACTCTGGTGGGTAGTTTTCTCATTGACAATTAAACCACACCTAACTTTATTTTGAAATCTGTATGGTGTTTTGTATACTAGTTGGCTAACCTCGTTTTTATGTTGTACGTACACCGTTAACTGAATAAGAAATGAGTATGGCAAACCAGGCATTTAAAAGATTTATATCTGAAGATAACATCCTATAGCGTAGTCCTCTCACTTTGTATGCAAGTGAAAAGTGTTCATAAAAATCATAATTTATGCATTTAAAAAAAGACTTTATAAAAACATTGATGTATTTTCATGAGTAGAGTATGGGGTGTGTTATTTATTTGTCATTTGCAAGACTTTCTTTTTTATGAAATTGAAAATCAGAATATTTTAAAAGGAATAAACAAACCAACCACCCAATTGTTAAGTCTAAAATATTAAGTACAAATTGAAATAATGAAGTAAATTGTTACATGTAATCAACTTGTATTTATTGGACGCTAATTATGTTTACTTAAGCTCTTTCTCCAAGCTGACCGCAGGTTATATTTGTGCTCATCCATTTAGTTAATTTAAAATATTTTCAAGGTAATCAATGGCAATCCATATACTCGATAAAATGATCTGTCAAATTACTTACCACGACGATAACTTTAAAGTCAACAACGTGTACTAAGGATTTCAATACACATTTGAATCAAATTATAATCAACATTGAAAAAGGTGCAGTTAACGTTAATAATAATCGTTTTTTTTTTTTTCAATTTTCATTCCTTCCGGTTAACCGGCTATTCTGTGACCACACTAGTTTTTAAAAAGCTTCTTTGATATTAGTGTAAAAGGTTTTAAAATCATAATAGCTGTTTAAACTTTTGGGGATCAAGTTAAATACAAGTCGTACCTTAGTTGGTGTTACAACAATGACGACTTTTTTAAATAGAAAATATGGAAGGTAGTTGTTTAGCTGGACCCCGTATTTTCGTCTTTATCGGTCGTCCCACTGTCTATATCACTCTGTTCAGCTCTTAATATTATTCCGTATCATGTCTTTGTGACGTCAAATACGTTGACCCGGCCTTAATAACTTTGACCCGGACATATCAGCGACGTCATAATGTTTGAACCGACGTTAATAACTTTGACCCGAACTTATCAAGTCATCTTTTGTGTGCTGGTGAAACAAAGAAAACACTTCTGAAACACGCAAATATAGCCCGATAAATCGATTATCAGATTATCTGCATATTGATATTGTAAAATATCAGCTGCTTTACATTATATGAAGGCTTTTTGATCTCGTTCGCTACGCTCACTCGACAAAAAGCTTCATATTATGTCTCGCAGCTGATATTTTACGATATCAACATGCAGATAACCTGATAATCGGTACTTATTTGGTCAAGTTTGATATACATCAACGCCTAAACATGGTAGAGGGTCTGGATGTTGGTTCATTGATCTATGCATTCTTTAAATTGGTCTCTATTCTTTATATTTGTTTTTCTTCTTGTCATTGTGACAAGTTTGATATAAGTTTATTTTAATGTTGTAGTGACCCATGACTTGGCCTTTGATCATCATGACAATATTCAATCTTCCTTTTTTCAAACTTAAACAATTTCACATTTTAAGAATGTCACTTTAATTTATAGCAATATATTTACTAAAGCACCAATAATACATTATTCAAAACACAACCTTTAAAATGAATGCAGACATGTAGGGTCCGAAAAAGTTTTTCCTCCTTACATCCTGAAATTGCTTTCCGTTTTCTGTTTTAGAGCTACCATAGTGATGCCTTAATAACTAAGCAACAAAATAGACTAGTATATCAAAATGTTTCAGTTAAATACTGATTGATAGTCATAGCATGCTCCTTGTCACAATTATCCATCCCTCCATAAAAATTCCAACCAATCACACCAATAGCTAGAATATCATTGTGTTAAAAAAAAACAGTTTAAAACAAATCTTATTTGTTATAAATAATATTCATTGATACTATATTTTCGCATATAAGAAATGAGCATGGCAAACCAGTCATTTGAAAGAGCTATATCTGAAAAAAAACACAACCTATAACGTATTCCTCCCATTTTGTTTGTGAAAAGTGTTCATAAAAATCATAATTTCTGCACTTTAAAACAGACTTAATAAAAACATTGATATATCTTTATAAGGAGAATAAAGACAATAGTGGTTGTGTTAAAAAACGAAGGGAGGGGGTATCTGGTTCATGCATGGTAAGTACTAAGTAATTGATTTAACTAAAAGTCAGAGGAATTGTCTTACACGTAAACATAAAATGTTTAAAAGAAATATTTAAGAAATATATAAGATTATATATCTATTCAAACTTGAGCAATACGGAACGCAAATGCATCGTACATGTACTTACTTAGACATTTTTTGTATATGATGTTGATACTGCTTTAAAGATTTTTTTTTAAAGTTGACAAAATCATTGAAAATACGGCAATAAATGAGTTGTAACATAAACAAATCACTATTAGGGCCTCGCAGGCGAAATTCCAATATTTTCCATAGTAAATACATAGCATAGGATAATAAATTGAACATTCAGTGTATTTTAATTGCTCAGATATCACACCTGCAGGTTAAAAGCATTGATCTGGTGAGCTTACAAAGTGGGTTGTGAAATTTAGTAGGCAATCGCATCGCTAGTAAGTATTGACGTTGTGATTGGTTTAACGCGGTCACGAAGTGACCTCTAAGGGTCCATATAGGCTAGTGATTTGCAAATGGGGTTCATGAGGTCACACTTTCGACAAATGGTGACGTCATCTAATAATTTTGTAGTTTTTCATTGTTATCATTCTACATAACGCAGCAGGAGAAATCCGTTCGATAAATTCATTATACGATTTTCTACTGACCCCTTACGAACCACAGTGGATGAGTAAAATCCGAAGAAGGTTCGGCTTTCGGCCTCACACTCTTCGGACTTTTATTAACCCTCTAACGATCCGTAGCGGGTCAGTAGCGAACCATATAATTTATAATATTAAGATATTATATGCAATATATATATATAATGAACTGACCTTATCAACCTGATATTAAAAGACTGGAACTCTCAGTTTTATGTTAAATTTTATATTTCTGAAGCATTTTATCAATAATTTTCTCGGACCTTTAAAAAATGTAAGTTCAAACATGTGAAAAATTTTGGGAGCACGGCTCCTAGAAATAGTGGGTTTAAGCACACATTACTCTCTTGACAACATGTGTGTGCTAAGGAAAGAAAGTAAACATAGAAGTGAGAAAAGTTTCCTTTTTCCTAAATGGACCTACTTAAATGCCAGCAAATCGCTCTCCAAAAAAACATAAAATATAAACAATCAGACATCTTAACCAATAGCGGCCTTGGAATTCACTACAAAAGGCTCCATTTGTTTTCCTCTTTCCTGTTTTAACACCGGTACAAGTAGTATAATTTCCACAAGGAATGATGAGAACGCACCCAAGTCCATATTTCCGTTCGCCAACACTATCAATCACATTCAGAGAGCAATTGCACATAAGTCAAAAAGACATTTGAGACAGTTTAAAAACACGCCTCCCCTTCTTCAATTGTGAGACGGGTCGGATGATAAATAAAGGCAACAGTAGTATACCGTTGTTTAAACTCATAAATCCATGGACAAAAAAACAAAATCGGGGTAACAAACTAAAACTGAGGGAAACGCATAAATATAAGAGGAGAACAACGACACAACACGACAATGTAACACACACAGAAACGGACTAAGCAAGCATCAGACAAAATCCCACGAGTATAACAAATATAACATCAAATACCAAATACATGAGTTTGGGATAGACAAGTACCGTGACATGTACGTATGCTCCAATATCAATATAAAAAAAACCATACAAATGGTGTCGAAAACGTCGTCTGGTATGGAATACTGTTGTTCTGAATTACCCGGCTTTATTGTCTTTCTCTTTTTCTTAAAAGAGAATCGTTTTTAACCAAACGACAGACTGTTCCCGCTTCATATAGATTTGCTTTCTTTAGTATCGGTAGTCTTTTTTCAGTATATTTTGTTTCTGGAAATACACCCCCTTGCCTTTTTACTCCTTTTCTGTATTGATAAATCCTGGTTCCGACCCTTATACTAGAGAAATTATAAATTTTGATTTGAAACTAGCAGATCAGATATTGTTATATTGTATGTCTATCTACAATATGCAGAATTTAATAATCTAAAATAATTATCATTCACCCCTTTACAATATGTTGTTCGTTGCTTTTAGTTTTGTTTTTTTAAGTTTAAGATGTATACATACGGAAATACTAATAGAAATTCGTAAGTGATTAAAAAGTTGGGAAAACCATCCAAATTTCAGTATTGTTGCTTATTTTCCCGATTAGGACGTCTTTTGCACATACTATTGTGACGTCATTAAAACCTTTTTTGTAAGATTGAAAAACCGTTTTTTTTTTGTACAGCTGGGGGCGTTTAAGACCCTACTATGCATGTATGTAGCTAAAGAAAGTCTTTGCTCTAGAAGGAAAACAACTTTTTGAAAAATCACCTAAACTGAAATTTGATTTTATCACTTTTGGCACACTTCACAAACATTTCACAAATTAGTTGACTCATATAACAAGATGTATAAAAGTTATTGAGCATCAAGAAAGATTGAAATTAACATTTAACAAAAATTATAAAAAGCACAAGTAAACAGTATATCATATAAATATAAGAAAATGGGGTTTTAGTGTTAATTAGGCAACTCTGCATCCAAGTCACAATTTTGTAAAAGTAAACCATTATAGGTCAAAGTACGGTATTCAACACGAAGCCTTAGCTAATGCCGATCAACAAGCTGTAAAGGGTCCAAACAATGACTAGTATAAAACAATTCAAACGGGATAATCAGCGGTCTTATCTTTATAAAAAAAAAAGAGAAACGAGAAACACTTATAACCCTAAGGCTATTGACTTAGAACAGGTGCAAACAAATACAGCAGGTTTAACAGTTTTAAAGGGTACCAACCTTCACCTTACAATATATAGTGTACCATCACAAAATATATTAACACACTATAATATATCAATTGAAATTGCTTTACTCAATCAAAAGACGTATTAACACAAGTGAATATATCCTGAACGAATACATTTCATCTATGACACAATATAAACACAAAAAAACAAACTTGGATCAGATGTAAAAAAATATAGAAAAACAACCATAACCTTGAACAAAATGCAACCTTATAGAATAATGTACACAGGCAAATACAAATAGTTTTGTTGTAATGTATACATTATTAAGCATGTAAATGTAAAACAGAAATATTTGTTTACAAAATAAACAATTTTGTTGTTCATAGTACTAAATTATCATCTGATATGACATATTGATATGAATGATAATCTGTTTTGCTTCATTTGTGACCTGAAAATTCTTCTACATTTGAGATGATACCATAGTAAGATCTGATAGAGTTTTAATTACACATTAACTTTAATAATACAATGCTTAGTTACCTGTTTAGGATTATTGGCCTTGTTAAAAAAAAATACCTAAATGATATCTTGAACACCAGGTGCAGATTAAGCAATTTTAAATCACAGAAAATCAAAGGCTGCTACTTGATAACCACAGATCATTATAAGTAAAACCTAATAGACTTCTCAACCATATGCACAAATCTTTTAAATAAGGTTCCAATAGATATAAATACAAAAAAAATGTATATACAGAAATTATATACGAACACGTTACATAATCCACCCATGAACAAAGGTGTTAGTAGGTTTTGCTGGGACTGGTAAATAGACGCGATTATTTATAAACCAATTTTAAACGTGGACCAGAGATATACTGTCATATATTTGTATTACCATTTCTAATTTTAGACTTCTCCCTGGAAGACATAACCGTTAGTAGATCCCTTTTCAAAGAGAAGAAACTAAGGGGAAGTGTAAAGTTAGATGATACAACTCAAACAAGTCAAGATGTATTAGTCGAGGCACAACATGTTTCCTTGCTGGCAAGGGATGGAAATCTAAGACATGCATCAGATGATAAATTTACGTCCGATACAATATCAGTAGAGTTAGAATTCGATGGTTTGTCTTCTTCTTGAAGCTTGTATGTTGACTTGTAGATGTAGTTTTGTTATTTGTTTTGTTGGTTCAAGGAACATTTTCTAATAGCTATCCGTGTTTTTTTGGAAAATTGTTATAATATAATTCATATTGACATCAATTTGTATCTTGCAAATACTTGATAGCCGTGTTGAAAAGTTGACAGAAACCTATTTCGGGGTAATCAATAAACTGACATATTACTTTTTCAACTTAATTAACTGATGTATCTTGGTTATGAAACGTCATATCACATTGAAATTACCCTTATACAGCTCAATCGTTAATAGAAAATGCATTTTAAAATAATACCATGTCTATGGGAATATTTTATGCTTCAACTTTTGACAAAAATGCGACCTTTGTCTAATTTTAGATTTCTGCCTAGAAAGAATAGCCGCCAGCAGATCCCATTTCAAGGAAGACAAACATACGATGATCATTGAGTTAGATAATGAAACGCTAACCAGTCAAGATGTACCAGCCATGACACAAAAAATTTCATTCACGGCAAACGATAACAATCTGAAAGATGAATCAAATGACATATTAAACTCCAAATCCACCCAAAGAATTTCACAATCGGAAAATGTTACTTCTCTGTCGGGGGGTCAATATAACACAATAGCAGTTGGTGTTGGTAGTTTAGCCAAGCATACCAGCAAACAATTAACAGGTTGTGTGTTTGAAAAAATAAGAAAAACACAGAACAAAGATGACGTGTATGAGACAGGCATACACGAGAAACGTCTGACTTCGGAAAAGCAATCAGAATCCTTGATTACAGACAGAGGCAGTTCAGATGTACATGTCTTTAGAAATACAGACGGAGACGTACAGAAAGATGGTCTAACTAGGAAAGAAAAGACTGATTCTTTGAATGACAGAGACCGTGGTGAAGCTTGCCATGATGATAATATACCTAATGATGACTCAGAAAGTTATAGTGCAAAGTTGGATTTCAAAGCTGAGATGCATATAGAAACCAGGAATTATTAGAAAGCTGAAAAAGATGTTTGGTGTTTCAAAAAATGTCGAAGAAGTCAAAGTGTCAATATCAAAAGAAAAATTCTTAGGAATGTCTTCTAAAGTTGGAAAAAAAAAGTTGCACAACAAAAATATAGCACCTATAATAATCTGGGATTTTGGAGGGCAAGATGTTTTCTATTCAACTCACCAGACATTTTTAACATACAGAGCTATTTACATGATTGTATTGGATGGAAGTAGACAACTAGATGATCCCTGTCCGAATGAACAGTATCTACCAGGAAAGGGTCAACATAAAACAGCAAGAGGTATTAATACATACATTATTTTGAATTAACACTATCATGAAGTGGTTGTTAAGATTAAAACACTTAATTACAATATAGTATTCAATAAATATATAAACTAAATCTTGACATTTTTAACATCTTCAGAAATTATTTCATTATTGGAGAATTTGGATTTGGAATGTAAAGCAATAACGTCTTTAATAAGCGTTCACAAAATTAATGCATAACTCGTTTTTTCCTGTTTTTTTCTAACAGATTATCTACTATTCTGGATCAAAACCATTGTTACATATTGCAAGGGAAGTAATCAGGGATTTCCTAAAATTATGGTGGTTTTAACACACAAAGATCAGGTTAAAACTGTAAGTATGTTACAGTGCTTTAGTTGTTTACCGTCAATTGGAATGCTGGCAGGTTTTGACTTTGATTCATATTGTTGTTATGTAAACAAATAATAAAAGAAAAAAGAATAATTTCTTTACTATTGTCATTAATTTACAGCTTATTGTTAATGCTAAAGTTAAACATTAACACATAACTGACCAACAAATAAAACCAAATATAATCTTAAGTTATATTCCAAACTAATAGTTGCTTGTTTTGTCTCTGACGAGCACTATTTCATTTCATATTTAGGTTTCCTAGTGCATACATTTTCTTGTACATACCAATTTGCATTTCTACTAATGATGAAGGGAAGGTAATAAAACAACAACAAATTGCTAACAGGGTCTCCATTTCTTCAATTCTTTTGTTTTGATAAGATAACAACAAGTGTTATAATTTTATATTTCTTTCTTTGATTAGGGATTGTTTTCAGTTTTCCTCGGAGTTCGGTTTTTTTTTGTTATTTTACTTTTTCCCAATCTACATGATATATCGTATGATCACGCTTGAATAATTAAAATATCACCATGCTAGCGCTACATCTATATGAGACAGAATTTGTATTTGTTTGGTCAGTCACACGCATATGTAATCATCATTACCATTTTAAAATGTCCTTATACAGGCAATTGTGTGATTGTAACAATACATTGCATATATACCGATAATTAATAATTGCATTGAAAGGAAGTTGGTGTCAAATATAAAGTGTTGCGTAAAATGTTCTCTTGTGTCTTTTTTAGCATGATGTTGAAGAAAGACGACATTCAATATTTGCTGAAATCAAGAAGATGTTTCAACAAACGCCATTAGAGCAGCATTTGGTGATTGAAGATCAAATATTTGTCAACGCAAAAGACGAAAATGACACAGAAATGGTGAAAATAAAGAAGATTATCATGAGCGAATCAGAGAGGCAACCAACATGGGGTGAACTACTTCCAAAATGCTTTATCCCTTTAGAGTTAGAAATTTCATCGCTAATCAGACGCAACATTACCTTGATAACTCTAGAGCATCTAAACAAAATAAACGCATTGCAGCCTATCAGACCGTTGTCAGAAGATGAGTTGAAGGTTTTTCTGAAATTTCAACATTCAATTGGCAAGTTACTGTACTTTGATGAACCTAAATTGGACGACCGTATTATTTTGTCTCCAACCCTTCTCATTGATGCCTTTAAATCAATTGTTACAGACAAGCAGTTTTGCAAAGGAGACAAAAAGAGAGAAGAAATGTGGGATGCAATGGGAACGAAAGGCGTGGTTTCAAAATACGCAATAGACGGCGTTTGGAAGAGAAAGAAATATGCAAAATTCAACAAAGACAAAAATTATCTGTTAACTGTTATGACCCATCTGGACATATTGGTTGAACCAAAGAGATACGATACTAGTCGAATGCGTATACCTGCAGACTTTTACTATGTTGCAAGTATGGTACGAGGAAGTGATGATTCCGGATACCTCCATTCAGCCGACATCACACAACGAAATATCGCCATAGCTTTTCAATCGACATCATTGATGATACCTCCTGCATTATCCTTCAGATTTATAAGTTACTGCTTATCTGTCTGGTCGGTGAAGAGATACAGAGAGACCAATAGGGAAATGCTGTTCCACAGGTCAGGAGTGTTCACAATTGATCCTTTCTTGGATATGTATATTCTTTGCGAAGATGACAAGATTTCTGTCCGTCTTGTTCATGCCAGAACAAACACGCTCATAATGAGGGATATTGCTTCCAGTATCAATGAATGTTTAATATCTGCCTTGGAAAAAATAAGTCAGCTGTATATAAGAACCAGCAGTGATCAGAGTGACAACAGTGCCGCATCCTTTTTGACCAGGATATGTTGTAACTCACCGGATAAGCCATGCATCCTACCATTCGAAAGTCTTGCAGATATAGGCACACAATGGACCTGTCCTACACATGGCATTGAACACAATGTACACATGATCAAATCGTGGATACCAGGAAAGGTAAGAGTCACTTCAAAAGTACTCTAGAAACCAAAAACAAAAATAAATCTCGTTATTGGCTTGATTTTCTAGAATAATTCATAGGACATTGTAATATGAAACAATATAACGATGGTAAGCAACGGGTAGTCAAGTTATAAAATAATTCAAAAACAATAGAATAAATCTTAAAACACAAGCAAGTGTAAAATTATGATAACATTCTTAACGATTCCATCATTCAAAGTTATGTATTTATTCCTAGATTAATGCCTGTTAATCTTATCCTCTTATATATTGATATATATTTTCCGAGATATACAAATAACAAATTAAAGAAGGCAGTCCTGAAATACTTATTGTTTTTATTTCATTTTATTAACAGGAGGAAGACAGTTGTGAACCAGGGTGTCAAGGTATTGTATTCGGATTTTAAAATATATGTTTATGTTCTTATATTTTTTTTACATAAATTGCGATCGTAATTTGAGTTTTGGGTCGATGCCACTGCTGGTGGAGATTTATTTCCCCGAGGGTATCACAAGCCCAGTAGTCAGCACCTTTTGTGCTGACATGAATTGGCATTGATATGGTTATATTTATAAATTTACTATTTACAAATTTTTGGAATTTTTTGAAATACTAAGGCTTTTCTACCTCAGGCATAGATTATTTTAGCTATATTTGGCAAAACTTTTTGGAATTTTGGTCCTAAATCCTCTTCCACTTCGTACTTTATTTTGCCTTTTTAACTTTCTGGATTCGAGCGTCACTGATGAGTCTTTTGTAGACGAAACGCGAGTATGGCGTATATACTAAATTTAGTCCTGGTATCTATGATGAGGTTATTTACAACCACTGGGTCGATGCCACTGCTGGTGGAGATTTATTTCCCCGAGGGTATCACAAGCCCAGTAGTCAGCACTGTTTGTGCTGACATGAATTGTCATTGATATGGTTATATTTATAAATTTACTGTTTACAAATTTTTGGATTTTTTTGAAATACTAACTAAAGGCTTTTCTACCTTAGGCATAGATTATTTTAGCTGTATTTGGCAAAACTTTTAGGAATTTTCGTCCTCAATGCTCTTCAACTTCGTACTTTATTTGGCCTTTTTAACATTTTGGATTCGAGCGTCATAGACGAAACGCGCGTATGGCATATATACTTAATTTAGTCCTGGTACAAATATCTATGATGAGTTTATTTGTAATGTTCCAACTGAATTGTTTTTTTTAATGTTAAATATAGAATTACCACTGCATCGAGTGTAATGCGATATTTATCTACTCGAGACAGTGAGTTTTTCAAATTTAAAACGCGAGTCTCACCGAGCGTTGGAAATATTTAATATTTAACTGTTGATATTGGATAAATATCGTATTACACGAGATTTAGCGTTGGAATATTTTTCTCTTATGAGTTTCAAACAATATGCCGGCAAACCTATACCTTTTTGCGACTGATCTTCATGAGAAAGATGTGTTTGTTCTGTGCGACGTCATCAGGCATGGTCGCTGTTTATCATGCCGTCACAATGGGAAATTCAAAGGAAACCAAAAAAATCTTCGTCACAATCGGATAATAACCAAGGAAGTACTGAAATCAAACGAATCACACGTTGAGTAAATTTTTGTATCCAATGGGCGCAGAAAGGGATAAATAGACGAAGAATAAGATAACATAAATATTGCGTTTGAACCACCTCTCCCTTATTGCTTTGCTGCAACATATAACATGTATAAAGTTATGCTTACAAATCCAATAAATCGTCTTGAAGAGAAACCCTGTGTATACTTTAACAAGAGAAAAATCGATCAAATTCGTTCTGTTTATGTAATATAATTACAACATAATATTTGTAGGAAACTGCGTAGTTCTTTTCCATTGTATTTACAAATGTGATTCGTAATAAGTAAAATTATGAATGTGACCAATTTCTATATTTTTTTTCTTTTAAAATTTGAATTATAGATTAACTACGAACTTACATTATGCCAGACTGTTTCACTCAAAAGTAGCCTAATAAATTGTAATTGAATGAAAAAGTATTATTACCATTTGCATATACCAAATCTCCAGTAGAACTGAATTCACAAATTTTGCTTTGTTCATCAGTGTATACACCTTTTTTAGTCAAAGACATGTATGGCGGATAGGTCAATTACATTATAAATATCAGTATATGCGGTTTGTCATTACAGTTACAAATGAAGAGTTTTTGAAGGAACGACCAACAGATCTACACCTACGACGATTATCATTAGTGTACAGTATAAATGAAACAAGAGAACTAGCACTACAGTTAGGATTGACAGTAACTGAGTTGGACAAACTTTTACTCAACGAGGATTCAGAGATGTGGCAATTTGAAGTAATCAAAAAATGCCGCGATAGATTTGCGTTGACATTTAGAAGTATCAGAGACGCAGCTGAAGCTTGCAAATTTGGAAATATCCATAAACTTTGCAAGGTAAACATTGATGAATCAATTTTTCAAAAAAGTACATATGAAATCAAATTCGTTATATGTCGTTTCAGTTTGAATTGATTTTTGATATTTCAATCACTATCTATATAACAGGGCAACTAAGCAGAAGGTATAACTTGTTTTAATAATGTCTTATGATAATTCGTTGATGGAATACATTTACAAAACATACACTTTGCTGATTAAGCTAATTTAGTGATGCAAAAACTAGTTCAACACAATAGCATTGTAGCTGTGAAGGTCAGGCTCATCGTCATTATAGTATTGTACAGGGTTTGCGCTGGAGCTCGCCATTTTCGCAATTTGGGAAAAATAATAATTTTGGCGATAAAAATTCGTCGTTTTGGAAAGAATTTGGCGAGAGAAATATATTTACCAATTTGATTTTCTTCATCCGGTTTATTTCCTTTCTTTTCGAGTTTCTCAGACTTTACCTGATCAGACAATACTCGGTATTCACATTAACCTCATTAAGAATTTGACAGAAAATCAATAATCAGCTGATTGCATTTTAAAGCTATTAACAACAAAGGACTAATTTATAAAGGTGTTGATTGAATTGTTTGACCAAATGATATGGTTAAATGGCTTCCTCTAAATGTCGAATAAAGGATGTATTTACCACTTTGCGACGCACGTGTTTGAAGCAGACTTTTAGCGTCTCATCTCCTTTCAAAGATAGTTTAGAAAAGAAATCTGTTGTTGTGACGAAAATTGTTCAAAATGAAGAAAAATATCCGATTTAAAACTCTAATTACCCTTTGATTTTAATATAGATATTTGATCAGGGAGACAACTTTAAAGTCGTTTGAGTGACACATGTGTTTCTAGCATAGTGTTACGTCTCAACTTTTCATTTACGATGTTCAAGAAAAGAAAACTGTATTTATGAAGAAATCTATCCAAAAGGTGGGGAACAACTCCTCGAATGAGAGTAACCCTTCAATGTAATGACTACACGTAAAATGAGGAAATTCCGAATCAGAAACATTCCCAATGAACTATATTGGTATTATATATGATCAAAAGATGTCCATGAATTTGGATATATTCCAGGACTTATATCTTCTTTATTATTAAAAGTATAGTGGCCCCCTCATTCAGAAAAGTTGTTTAAAATACAATGATTGTTTTTACCTTTTAAGTTAAAAAAAATCTGTTGTTTTAAAGTAAATGTTAAGTGTTTATTCGTTACAATGTAGAATCTACAATAAGTTTGAGGGAATAATCATAGACAGAATGGGGCAAAATCATCTTATTTAAGGGAGGGGGAGTAGAAAAAAAGGTAAATTAAAAAAAATAACATATATTTATGTTACTTGGCGGAAAAAAATAATAAAGTGGCGAAGAATGTATCGTTTTGGCGAAAGAGTTGTCGAAAAATATAATTTGTCCAGTGGAAACCCTGGTATTGTAATTGTTGTTTGATCTTTTAATTGACTACGTCATTTGCAAAAAATACAGTTAAATGCAGACTGGTCAATTATTTTGTCAAATCTCGATCCAACTTTAAAAGCTCTTCAAGGATTTACTGTTTTACTTTTGACTTTGGTATGAAACACTATAGCTGTCTTATAGTTTTATTTGTTATTGTGTTGATGTACTTAACTGTTATACATGATCCATTTTTCCCTCTTTTTGCAGCTTGTGAAAGGTGATATTATTGATTTTGGTAAGTCTTTCAATTAGTATGTACAAATGACATATACGATATCGTACGGTGACATAATCACTATTTGTTTTAAGAAACTGATTCGACAGTAAACGTACTACATGTAAGTACACTCTCTGTCCATGTTAGTATGCAATTTCAATTCATTAAAAATGTATTAAAAAATCAATAAGGATCATACTACTGGCTTAAGATAACTTTGTAACAGTATGTATTCCTGAACTAATTGAATTTGTTTTTATCTACACTGTTTAACATAGTATGTGTTATTTGAATTTTTCACAGGCACGGGGATATGAACTGATACTACTTCGTAAATTTTATATCTCTCGAGATCTGAAGCGAAAGGGAAAAGACCAATGAGCTAAATGTTTAAAAACTTATCTCACCTGTCAAACTATTATACTTACCCTTCCGGAGCACCTGAGATCACCCCTAGTTTTTTGTGGGGTTCGTGTTGTTTATTCTTTAGTTTTCTATGTTGTGTCGTGTGTACTATTGTTTTTCTGTTTGTCTTTTTTATTTTTAGCCATGGCGTTGTCAGTTTGTTTTGGATTTATGAGTTTGACTGTCCCTTTGGTATCTTTCGTCCCTCTTTTATAACAGTGTATGCTGGAATATTCTGATTCCAACATTAATGGGGATATGAACTGATACTACTTTGTAAAGTTTATATCTCTTGAGATTTGAAGCGAAAGAGAAACGACCAATGAGCAAAATGTATATACACTTATCTCCCCTGTCGAGCTATTACAACAATGTATACTGGAATATTTTGCTTCCAACATTAGGTACCATTCTTATCTTCTTTTTGTTCACATGGTATGTGAGTTTGACTAAAAACAAGTGGCATTTTTCAAAAACAGTTCATTCAAGTATGATATCAATGTAAATAAATTCATCTGAGATATCAGGATTACATGTATATATGTTACAGTGAATTTGTATAATCAGGGATTATGTAGAATCCCTAAAATTTTCAGGGAATATGTATAATCACTGGTTAGTTCAGGGATTATATATAATCATTTAAACTGTCAGGGATTATGTATAATCACTATAAAAAACGTCAGGGACTATACAGAATAACTGAATTGATACTAAAATATATAACATATTGAAATACCTTAAAAGTTAATCTTAATATATCATAATAATAACCTTAATATTGTAAAACGTTAGGCATAATTTATTAATATGAAAGACACAAAAATATTGAAATGTTGTACACAAAATAATTAAATGATAAGCACAATATAATTAAATGATAAGCAAAATATATATAGAATAATTAATGTTTTGTTTTTAATACTGGCTTTATCAGTAATAATATCAAGCGAACCCTTTTTTATATTGACTGTATTAGTATTAATAATATCAAGCGAGCCCACACGGGCGGGTTGATGAAGTCAGTATGAAAATATTAAATTGCATAATGATTATTCTTTTTATCGTATTGTTTTAGCAATTGTTTTTAGGTTGAGAATATGAAATAAAATGAAATTGTCATTAAAACTATTTTTATGCGTACAGTCGTTTTGATAACTGTTAATGTTATGTATAATATTTTAATATTAAACATTTATTTAAAAACTAAATTTGGATGGCATCGACTATTACACAATTGCCCTGATTTTCTACAGGCCTATCTGTCAAATTCACATCTGTTTTACCACAATATCAACATTTAAAAAAAACCTTGTCCTCCACATCAAATCAGAGAAATAGAGTTTTCAGCACAAACATCTGAAGGTACAAATTGTACAAATGAAGGGAAATCAGCAACCTCAAACTGATTTCTTGTATTAAAGATCCGAGCAGGATTCCATGCTATATAGCAAGGCGATATCCTTCTTCAGTCTTTTCGTGAATATAGACCATTAGTTTTTTAGGATCTCCCTTTCCTGGAACCAAGGATTTGTATAGTAAGACTATACAAATCCTTGCTGGAACCACTAGTGTAATTGGTTTGAGATATCATCTTTGAAGCTTTTAATTATTGATAATCCCTGAAATCATATTAGGGAATTTGTAGAATGATGATTAAAATTATCAGTGATTATATAAAATCACTGGTCATTTTCAGGGAATATATATAATCACTAATGATTTTAGTGATTCTACATAATCTCTGATTATACAAATTCACTGTAACATATATATGCCCCAAACGCACGTTTTGTCTACAAAAAAACTCATCAGTAACGCTCGAATCTAAAAACAATTTATATAAAGCAGGAAGTTAAAATACATTGAGAACCAAAATTTTACAAAGTTTTGACAAATACAGCTTACATATTCCTGAGATAGAAAGCCTTAGTATTTCAATAGACAAAAAGTTTTGTAAACAGTTAATTTATAATTATGACCATGTTAATAAAAATTCATGGCAGCACTGTATAGTTATTATAGTTATTTGAGGGGAAATTCCCGTTGACCTTTTAAATAAAAGCAATTATATTGTATAATTAAAATTGTTAACAAAATCTGTAGTTTCTTCCTGAGTTCGATTTAATGTACTATTCGGTATTGATTAGAAAATGGCACGCCATTAACTAGTGTCGGACGAAGTGTAAACACCATGTTGTATTTGTTTACGTCAATCATATTTCATCAAAGTGTATACATAGTTAGATTACTACATTGAACGACATCAATATGTGATGTATACATTTTCTGACGTCAGTCACGGGAAGCAATGAATGTGTTTTTAAATTGATAGATGCTTTTGTGTTCTGTGAAAAGGTTTCTTTTAAAATTGTAACACGATGATGACTGCTGTACCTCTATTTTGACTATTTCATTTATTATGTCTGTTTAGTTTATTGATCATTGGAAGTATAAATGAATTTGGTAGGACTTTGGTACAAAGTGAGAAGTTTAGTGCTATATATATAAAACCAGGTTTAGTCCACAATTTTATACACCAGAAAGTGTCTGTACCAAGTCAGAAATATGACAGTTGTTGTCCATTCGTTTTTTTTATGTGTTTTGTCATTTGATTGTGCTATGTGATTAGCATGGTTATGGACTTTTCGATTTGATTTTCCTCTGAGTTCAGTATTTTTGAGATTTTACTTTTTACTTGTATACCGCCATCTTGGGTTGTGAAATATAAGATTACAATAGTTCGAATTAGTTCAAATCTGCATGCTTTGAGATAGATTAGTAATTAATGGGTTACATCTTTTATGTTAAAAATAAATTCTGACATTACATAAACTAATCCAATACCTTTATGCTGTAGGTATGAAATAATTTCGGCAACACGTTTCTGGTTATTATCATATTAAATATACTATTTTGAATGAAAATCAAAACTTTTTTATTTTTCAAATTATAGATAAAGAACCTGAAAAGTGGGATTTGGTACCTACAGAGGAACACATTGACAGATTAGCTCCAATAATTGGAAACAACTCTCTTCGATTTCTTATCGAACTAGAAATGGAGTTCAAGACTTGGGAACAGATAACTTACAGGCACACAATTGAAAGGGATTTGGTAAAACTAAACAAAGATATTTTAGAAGAATGGAGGACCAAGTTTTGTAAGATGCACAGTCTCAAACCAACTTTGCGAAAAATTGCACAGGCCTTTAGTAACATTGGCAAGCATATAGACATAGTTGAAAACACATTATCAGATCTGTTTTAACTTAGCTTCAATTCTAGCTGTATTTTACCCTGTGCGCTTGAATTTTGTGCAAACATTCTCAATTTAAAAATGTCAAAATTGTTTAAAGTTAAACTGTTTATTTACACTGAGAGATGAAAGGAGTGAAAACAAATATACATAATATGAATGCATGCATTGCAATATAGGTTATACAAACGTGATATCATTGGGGTTGATCAGACATATGTAGTATCTTCATGTCATATGATTCTTAGTTCGATTAGGATTATTTGCGTTTATCTTACAACTGCAATGTTTGTCAAAGGATTAAATGCCTTTTTAAAGGAATTGAATGGTTTAAAACTCAACCAAGTCACTCACAAACAAGGACTTTTCTGATATGTGTGTGAATGACTTGGTCCAGTTTATACACAATTAAATTCCTTTTAAAAGGCGTTTAATTCTTATAATTCTTTTTTATTGGAGATAATAAATATATATATTTGTTCACACTCGCTACCTCTATTTCACTTAAATTATATATTTATGTCATTGAATTTGGATTGCTTGCGCATGAATATATTTGTTGGTTAACGCAACATATGAAACGTTTTGTGTATTATTTTATTTAACGATTAACTTGCAGTGTAATTAAAAAAAATAACATCGTTGTTATTATGGCCGCCATCTTGTTTACATTGGTAACGAAAAGAAGTGCGGTCAACATCGTCTATTGAAATATAACCAACGTCAAACTCAACTACTGGAAGTTCTCTCGACCAATCATATCATTATATTCCGTAATATTCAAATCCTATAAGAATTGTAATAGATTAAATTGGTACTGGTAATGTTATTCCATCTTTCAATGACAGATATATAGTGTACTTCATATTTGCATTAAACCTGATAATATACTAAGACTTGTATATATCACAGGTTTCCTTGAAGAAAATTGTTAATATTGAAATTGTTTTTGTACTACTAAGGTTGACTGAAATAATGTAAATTGAAAAATGTTAGGTAAATTTTCTTTGTGGCCAATTTTTTGGAAGAACTAAACATATGTCGTAATTTTTCTTATGAAATTGTTTCATATTTTTCATATCCAAGCCTCGATAGCCACCTAAACAAAAGAGGTGTTTTCTTCTTTGTAATTTTTTATTCATAAATTAGGTCGATAGTTTTCTCGTTTAAATCATTTTCTAGCATCGTATAGATATTACGATAGATCTTAAATCAGTCCAATCTCGTCGACACACCTCATAAGGTTGTTTCGTTTTTTTATTATACAGTAAAATTGTCATAAATGTAGCTTTTTTCAAAACTGTAACACATGAAAAACTCTAATAGTTGACTATTATACAATCATCATTTTGACGGCAGCACGAACACGAATACGAAACTGCACACAAATGAAAAGGATGGTCTTGCTGCGCTTTGTAATAAAACCCCAATTTATTATTTATTCATTCAAGTTCGATCAGCATAAGCTAATTCTGCACTCAATTTGTAAGATGTGTGTACAGGTACATGTATTCTTTTGTGAAACAAACAAGGAAGTGAATATACTAGTTTAGTATCTGTACCTTTTCAATTAACCATACTCTTTTCAATTTTTTTATTTTCTAGATTAAAATTTGCTTTGTACATTATCTGTATTTCGTCATGTGTTTTTTTTTTAATTAGAGCAGAACAAAATTAACTCATTTGTTATTGCGAATCACTGATAACTTGTAAATATTTGATAACTAATTCATGATATTGCAAGAATTTTGTAAAGGAAATTCGGTGGGAATCCTATCCTTAGGTTACAGTATTCATTATGATTTGTTCTCATTCTTAATGTTTTGTTCTCTCTTTCTGTTCTTGTTTTTGAACATTTTTATTCATCTTGTCTATGTTATTGTTTTTTCTAGTTTAAAACTCTATAGTTAACATGATTTGTATATTTATCATTAAATAAGCTTTTATTATAATCAATATTGATTAATGTAACCAAATGCATTAATGTATTTTGTATTTATTTATGTAAAGATTTCTTTTATAATATTCAAGAATTGTTTAATTTTACTTCCTCTTTGGTTTTGTAATGGAAGTCTTTAACATTGTGAACAAATCGTCAAAAAAAGTAAACAACAACAACTCTTAGGATTTAGCAGAAAAATTACAACTCCACATTGAACTTAAATGCACAAAAATATTTGAGTTATACTACATCCCTTAACAATGCGTAAAGCATCTGTTGTTTTGAAAACGCAATTACAAAACATTGCCCGTAATAATTAGTAGCCTACAGCGGTTCTAGAACCAATAAAAAAAGTTAACGAACTAGGGATAAAATAAATCGTATTATGTTACATGTATTATGATAAGAAGATATATCTCAAATCAGTCCAATAACATTAAAGGTGCCAATTGTTCTGCACCAGATGCGCATTTCGACAATACATGTTTCTTCAGCGATGCTCGTGTAATATATTTAAAGTCCAAAGCTTATATAAAAGATGAAGAGCAATGTCATCGACAAACTTCCGAAGGTTGGTTCTGTTTTTTTAATGTGCAGCAAAATTGTTATAAATATAGTTTTTTCAAAAATGTAACACATTAGAAATTTGTATAGTTGACTATATATAATACATTTATTATCTTGACAGCAGCACCTATCATAACATAATTCTTTGATTGTTTGAATTAGTCTCCGTAACTATAAAATGCATAATAAACACTATGTGTATTATTCCTTTTAAATCAATGAAGTTTATCATGTTTATCAAGTCAAAATAATCTTATTTGAAAGATTTTAAAGTTGTTATTTCAATGAAAAAGCATGTCCCTAATATTTGTTTTTAATTTGAAATATGTAATTTTATTTTGAAATAGCTTTTTCAGTGTTTGTCATGCTTATTGTATTCTGTTCGAATACGAATAATCAGTTTTTATGTGTAGAATTGTATAAGTTAAATGCTTATATTTATATAGCTTGTGTGATTACTTTAGAATTATATCTGCTTATATAAAATTTTTTCAATAAATGAAACTGATCGCTTATTTTAGTTTTCTTTTTATTTTTCATTTATTTCAATATATTTGTGTATTGTATTTGAAGTTTATATTGCTTATTTGTTAACAAGGTTTTGGTATCTTACGATTATTTTTATTTTATAAAAAGTACTAGACGTTCTTTGTCATACCCCTGGTTCATCAACTGTCAACTCAGACACTGATTACGTTAAACAGACTGAGTAGCAGCGGCAAGCTCTTGAATAACGAATACGTTGAGAAAAGTATATTCAATATATGGGTGAAGTGTGTTTATTGTTACAATGGTAGTGGAAATTAAAAAAAAATTAATATATTTTTAAAAAACAACTTCATTAAATTTGTATGACATTACATGGATGAAACCAGATGATCTCGAATATCCAACATATATTAAAAAAAAAAGAAGCATAGATTCTCAACGTAGCATTTATATTTTGGGTCCTTTAATAATACTGTATGGTGGGTGTTGTTTGTGTGTTTTCATGTTATCAATCTATACTTATAAAATTAGCATGCTTTAAATCTATAAATAAAATGAAATTAACTTTCAACTAAATTCAACCTTCACTTTTGAAAAAAGCTTTCTCATACCGTTGAATTATACAGTTGATGCTATAACTTGTTCGACGTTTCCCATTTCAAGGACAAGTTTTCCCTTTATGGGTTGTATTGCCGTTTAAATAACTTAAATTACAGTCAGATATTTATTTAATCTCTTACCGACATAAGGAAATGTCTGTTCCAAGTCAGGAATATAACAGTTGTTATATAATCGTTTAATGTTTTTTTGTGCTTTTGATTTTGTGGGACATTCTTTTTTCAATTTTCTACAGAGTTCAGTATTTTTGTGATTTAACTTTTTACAACCGAGGAGATACTTTCAGCTTGGCTATTGTGAAATTTCTAGATAGCAACATTTCAACAGCGTATGCCTACGCAGTATATATTTCCCGGATGTTATGACGTGCCGGAGGTTTTATTTCGTAGCCTTATTTCTTTGAAAGAGGGTTGCTGCTCACAAGAAAACTATTCAGTCCAATTGTGGTGTAGTTGAAATCACCTCTTCTGTAATTTAACAGACACACGCACGTATTTTTTGGTCGTTATGGTCTGTGTCATGGTGACAACGGGTATTTTCCATTCGTCGGACCTACAATTGCGGCCCCCTTTTTTATTATATGACCCATCGAATTAGATTGATCACCGGGTTAAAACTACCATGATCAAAATGACACAGCAGGATAATGAGCAAGATCTGCTAACCCGTCAGAGGCACCTGCGATCACCCAATGGTTGTGGGTGATATGAAAAAAAGGAAGCTGCGGTATGATAGCCAATGAGATAACTCTCCACAAGATACCCAAAATGACACAGAAATTAACAACTATTGCTCACCGTACGTTTCAACAATGAGCCAAGCCCATGATGCAAAGTGAGCTATAAAAAGCCCCGGAATATAAATGTAAAAGAATTCAAACGAGAAAACTAGCGGTCTTATTTACGTATACAAAATGAAAGAAAAACAACAAATATAAAACACATTAACAAACGACAACCACTGAATCACAGATTCCTGACTTGGGAAAGGTGAATAGGCACATACATAGAGAATGTGGTTGGGTTAAACATGTGATGCGTGATCCCAACCATGCCTCTAACCTGAGACAATGGTATAGCAGTACAACATAAGAACGAGCTATGAAAATCAGTTAAAAAAGGCTTAACTCGTCAGATAGAAAAAAAACAAGTCGACGTGGACGGGTAGTTGTACATTCTAACAACAAAAAAAAACACTAGGTACAGATATACGAAGTTAACTGGCAGCTAGTTCAAAGCCTCTAACAACTAATAAATAAATCATGCATCTAAGACTAAAATATCAATCAGTACACATCCAACATCCAATGAATTGTGTGTAAAGACGTCATAAACAGTCAGAGAAAAACATGACCTTGTGCAATGCCAAGATACAGCTATCGACAGATTGTAGATCCATGAATGTGTATATGTATGTAACATACAAGAAATATTTATAGTTAGCTTTCAATTTACTGTTAACAAAATCAAAATTTATACCAATAAAATATTCAATTATCTTATTTCAGTGATGAATTGGTAACCTTTGAGTTTGTTTAAAGGATCGGGAAGTTTACCTGGATCGTTTCTAAATTTTCTGTCACGGTTAAAAACACTTCCGTAAAAATAAGGATTTGTTATCCCGTCATAAATAAGTTAGTATGTATTTGTTTAAGAACCAGCTGAAGGACGCCTCCGTGTTCGGAAATTTCTCGCTACATTGAAGACCTCTTGGTGACCTTCTGCTGTTGTGTTTTTCTATGGTCGGGTTGTTGTCTCTTTGACACATTCCCCATTTCCATTCTCAATTTTATGTTTACAAAACTATTTACAGATAGTGTATGACTCAGGTGTGCCTTTGAAAAGGCGAAATATATTCCTGTTTCTAAGCAATTAAACACTGAGGTTGATAAAACAAAAGCACTTGAAATTCAAGAAACATACAAAACCAAATTATGTTAAAATAGTTACAATAATTAGAACTGTTGAGTGGTAAACCAATTTGGATCTTTAACGGTTATTTTGAATTTAACATCTCTTAGAGACCTAACCAAGAGCTCAATTAGTTGAAATTTATAAACGATAAATAGATATTACAGATAATTTTCCGAAATTTCCAATTCGATTTATTTTATTGTTTACACATTTTGACTGCTGTCAATGAAGATATGTTCATTATTTGTTCAGACTTTTTACTTGTTAATGTTTTTGTTTAAAAACTTCAAAACCAACTTGATTTTAGTTAAATAGTGCATAAGGTATCGTGGTAAATCAGATTGACTACCGATAAAAAGACTAGAGACGACTTATTAATGTACTGATCAGACTTACAGGTGATATAAACCTGATTATTCCAGTTTTAGAAGAAATACATTTACAGTTTATTCTTTCTTGTTTGAGTCTTTTTCTTGAAATTCGGAATTTTGGTATTCTCTAACAATATTTAATTACACATTATTACATATACATTTTTGTAGTATCACTTATCGTGTTTTGATTACATACACAAAACAGAACTTTTAGAAAAAAAAGGGCATGTAACATTAAGTTAAACTTTAGTAAAAGATATTTTATTCAATACATAGTTATAGTCAATTATACTGAGTATTCCCTAAAGATTCTGAGATGTAATCATTTCGAACAAACAACAAAAAAACATGGGTGGCAAGTCATCATAAAACGAACAAGGCACATACCCCCATACAGCTCCGGCTGTGAAATGTGCCTTCTATTTACCATTGATACCACCTCCTTCTCGATTTGGTGGCATGTGATCAACAGATACATATTTATAACTTCCCGTGTTAGAATTTGAATTTTCTCTAAATATTCTGAGATGTAATCATTTCGAACAAACAACAAAAAAACATGGGTGTTAAGTGACATGTGATCAACAGACACATATTTATAACTTCCAGTGTTAGAGTTTGATTTTTCTGCAATCTCATATAATGCTCATGATGCCAGAAACCACAGCAATGAATTTGTTGAAAATCATGAAATCATGTACACATATCACTTGCTGACAGTATGCGAGGGCATGTCAAATTATGTTACACTAACTGGTAAATTAATTTGCGTCCGTTCATCGTTGACCCACCTCCTTCTTGGTACTGTGTCATGTGATAGACACATAAATATTTATAACATACAGTGTGAGAGTTTGAATTAGCTGCAAGTCTCCAGTAAAGTTCTTGATTCTAGAAAGTGTATTTGTTCTGGAATCATGTACACAGATAACCTGCTGACATAATTAAAGACAAGGTCACACTGTGTAGCCATGTTGACTTTAGCAATGTTGATAAAGATTCTACAGCACTGATTGTATATATACATTTAAGAACCGGTTTACCGCCAAAAAGTCATGTGTAAGCATAAATTTAATGTTTTACTAAATAACTGAAAATGATGATTTTACCGGTAAACATGGTAAATAAATGTACTAAACAATTTTTGTTAGAGAGAACCTTAGGTTAGCCTTCTACATTAACATTCTCTGAAAAACAAAACAACAAACACAGCGATTCCAAATAAAATTCATAACAAAAAAATATATATAGTCAGTTATAAAATGACGTGATCAAAAGCTCAAACACATGAAATGAATGGAAAACAACTGTCATATTCCTAATTTTCTTTTTTTTTTTCATAAAAAATAAAAAGAATTTAAATTTTGTTTTATTTGTAAGAACCTTGATTTATGCATAATCAAATATTCATTATTTTTTACAAAATAATTAAGTGTCTCCATTGCATGATTCTCACATATTTGAGAAACGTATATTATACGGATGGTTGCTACGAACGTATGTGTCATTCAAATTTTAAAACTTACGTGTTACAAATCATATATGTTTAATTTAATGCGTGATAGCAAATAATAAAACCTCCGAAATCTTCATTATACAGGTTATATTTTTCTTATATATGTTATGATGGTATGATACTCAACACCTAATATGAGGAATTATGCAGATATAATTATCAGTTTAATCTTGGTCTAGAGCTAGCATGTCAGTAACTCCTAGCAATTCTTTGTTAGTTTATGTTTGTGTAGACAGTCGCATATCAGAATTTTCTGTCGATTTACGACCTAATGGTTATCAATTTATAAAAGAGTAATTTTGGTATGTATTAAAAACAGTAAGTTTACCTTTAATCAAAAAAGTAGATACCGACATGTAATTCGTCAAGTTTAATAAACTACTTCTTCTTTTAATTTCAATAGGCATGTTCTACTATGTCCAGTCTCTCTGCATACTATGAACATCGGTGTATCTGCCTGGTGAAAAGAAATTAATAGACACACCTGAAGAAAAAAAATCTAAACTATGATGACAACATTGTCTTTTTTATCCGTTGTCTAAATGGTTTGTTTTTAATACTATAATAAATACTTTGAAGCAGACTTATTTAATTAAAACGAATTTTGACATTCTACAATTGCATTCAATTATATCGTGAAGTTAAATATCGAATAACGATCAATTTTGTTTGGAAGTGTACCGTCATTGAACGCTTAAAATTTATCTGAAAGCTCTATACACATAAAACAGCTACAGACGTTAACGATGCTTATTTTTTTTTAACCAACTAATTCCGACCATGCAAATACAATTTATACTGAAAAATACAAACAAGAACGTTTCATGCAGCAATTTCGTCATGAAATTGTTCGTGTTTGTTTGATGTGTTTTATTCAACGTCACGTCTTGCAGTTTAAAGAGTCGTTTTGATAATTTAGAATTTCAAATCAGCTCGACCTGTTTACCATTATTCACATTTACAAATATAATTTAAACAAAATGAGGAGGGGAGGCAATTGTACAGAATATACATATATAAACATAACCTTTTGATAATATCTCAACTTGTACGAAGTTGAACAAAATTATTTAGTGATATCGATAAACAAAGTATGGTATTACCCTTTTTATAACATTTTCGACCTAGTTTAATGATCTAGTAAATACAATACTGTCGTGATGCGGCTCCTCGTGATAAGAAAAAACCCCTCCTTTTACATAACACAAGGTCTTTGAAAATAAAATGTTTAGAATTCATTTCAAATCTGTATAGTTTTTCCACATTTATTATATGGTCCTCTACTTTTCAAATCGACAGAAATAAGGAAATATCATATGTTTGGCTACGCAAAGCCAGCAAATCATTCAGGAACAAACTGATTAAATATTTTCATGTTTTGGAGAGGATATGACATGTCCTCAAGATATTTAACAGTAAATACTAAAATAGGTTGGGCATGTTCAAAAACAAAAACTAAAGTGACACTACCTGTTACAGTGTTGTTATAAGTAGTTACAAGTCATTAACAAGTATGTACAATTTTTTAAAAGTTTTATATAAATCAGGCAACATTTGACTGGGGGGTAAATGGAAAGTATGTTCTGATCTACAACGGTGACTGTTGTGGGTCAAAGGATTTTTTTGATTGTTTTCTTTTTCGGAGCCTTGCCTTTATATATAGTTGAGTAGAAATGTTAAAATGGGACTGACGATACTTCTTAAAAACAATTAAAAGTTTTTGAATTTGCTGCTTTAAAAACCTTTCCTCCAATTATAATTCGTTAAGCTGGTACCTAACACTTTCACTAAAATCAATTTGGCTCGTTTAATTTTCATAAAATTTTGACAAAGTATTTACTTTGACCCTTTGACAAAAATATAAAAATTTCAAAACATTTGAACCAACCATTTTATCAGAAAAATAACACTGGTTATATATCAGTTTGACAAACACTAATTTTGATCATTGAGAAGCTTAATAATCCCTTTACAACACAACGTAATTAAAACGTTCAGCTGATATTACAGAGATGTCACCCTGTAGTGTTAGGTACCACCTTAAGTATTCATATTTATTCTTGAAATACAAGTACAAATAGTTTGAGTTCTCACCAATTTACGTAGAGTGAACTTACAAAGTCGAAACAAATCGTAAAGCCATCGTAACACGGCACTACTGATATACAAATAATCACTTAAGCACTCGTTATAATCAAAATGTATCAAAACAAAGATAGTTTGACTCATTTGTGGATTCTTGTGAGCAGTGTTTACAAATAGGCACATGTTGATTCGAGCGGTTCACGATACTAACAAATTGTAACGAGCTTTTCGTACAGACAAATCAATCCATAAGCATTCATCAGATACTATTTACCTCTCCTTTACCGAATCCCTCAGAATGTTTGCAAGTTTTTGTGTATTATTGCCAGGTTTTTTTTCACTGATAATAACGGGTTATTTACGGACTCTTGCGAAATACTCCTAGTTAAGATATATGAAAACAAATATCAGTGAATGTTAATGGGTCGTTTAGTTCAAGTAAGTGACTTCCTGTTCGTTTAACAGTTATTGTACATTGCATTTGATTTATCTGAATACCAATTCCCTTATATATTGTAAAATCGTCTGTCACGTTAGAATGGACCATACACATTAAAAGTTGTAATAAGTCTTCCGTTGGCTTGACACTAATCGGAAATATGGCAAGTATATTTCACTTGTTGCAATGATTGATAGCATTTAATTTGTTGATATTTTTGTTTACTTCCACTTTTGAATTTGCCTTTATGTTTTGTATTTGCATTATACTTGCCTTAACGTAAGTAAGCAATTACTACTAGTAGATAACATTACTCATACTCAATTGCAACTTAGGGGCTCATTTTTTAATTATTTGATGTAGCAATCTTTGAACTATTTCTTATACATTTTTACAAATCGTTCTAGTCCATAAGACTATCCAGCGAATAACAGAGTCGTTGTCGTTAGTATAAGAAGGATTAATCACATTACAAGCAAGAATTAACACAAATAATGTAAAAAATCTGCCGTTTGATTTGAGGGAAAGTTTTCACAAACTATTATGGATTGTTCCCCTTAGAGCAGTGAAGTTTTCATAACACTATTGAGTGTTCACAAGTTTTAATTACATGGTACTTTTGTTTGTATATATATTGAAGTAAATCAGATCAACTGTACTTCTGTAAGTTAAAGAAATACGAAAGATACCAGATGAATGTCCAATCTCATTATTCACAACACGTGACAGGATTCCAACATAAACTAAAGATGGTATCAATTAGTCCATGAGTAGGTTTCACGTTTTAATACGTGTAATCTAAAATTAATACTATTCGTTTATATGACATTTTTGCACATTGCTTTTACTTCTTGCATTTTCATGACTTGAGCTTAACAATCAACTTTAAGTTGAAAATCAAAGACGACTGTCACAGTAACAAACTTCTAAAATATAAAACTATCAAAACCTACTATTGGCCTTTTATAGCTGACTATGAGGAATGGGCTTTGTACACTGTTAAAAGCAGTACGGTTACCTTAAGTTGTTAATGTATGTGTCATTTTGATCCATACAACATATAATTCTTTAAAGAAAGCAATACTTTTGAACATTTTTTTTCCAGCTTGTTATCAATCTGAGTGTATAAAAAAATCCATGTTTTGCATTATTTTAACTTGCATCAGTAATGATGATAATGATGAAGGCACATATTCGCAAAATTATTATTATGTAAATTAGCCCTTATACGGATGTGGGCTACACTACACAAGTCTTGATATCTTTCATAACCTTTCAAGTATCAAATTGTAATGGCAAATAAATGATATGTCTTTTCTTGAATAAAAGTTACCAATTTAAACACTTACATTGTAATGTGTCCATTAGTCTATAACACATATCAATAATCAGTGATCTTAGGCGTACAACTTCCTATTTTAGCGTCCTGTGCTCTGTTGTAAAAGGTGGGGGTAATTTAAGATTAAAAAAAGCATTCTTGACTATGATAGATGGACGTTTATGTCACATTTGCCATATTAGTGATGCCCTAGTCAAAACAATTTGAAGGTCAGCTAAAGTAAGTAGCTGGAAAAACATTAAACATATATTGCAGATCAACACTCATTGGTGTCGATTAATTCAAAAACCAATGCTAAACTACCATAACGATAGTGATATATAATTATTTAATAATATAGGTAATATAGACAATAACAATCAACACCAAGGAGTAAACAAAGACTCACAAAACCAAAGGACATTTACATCAACAGTTATAAATGATAAAGAAGAAATAACACCAACTCCACTTAAAAACAGGGAGTGAAATCAGGTGCTTCGGAAGGGTAAGAATTTCATGGTAATGTAATTAAAAATATTGGTGTATTTCATTTATACTAGTCAATATGGATTTCAAAAAGGACCATTCTCCGTAATTGACATAATTGTACAGCCGAAACATTTTACCACAGATTCATAAAAAAGTGTGCCTTAATTTTAAGCTACACATAAAGAATAAATGCCAATTTATCAAACAAAACATCGAATCATTATGCAATTTCCCAAAGTGGGCAACAAGAATATGTATGATCCACATTGACTGTTGTGTACTTATAAATATTAATAGATTTAGAATATTGTTTTCTACATCGGCTCATGTTGTGTCTTGTGTACTATTATTTTTCTGGGTTTTTTTAGCCAGTTTATTTTCGATCTATGAGTTTGACTGTCCCTCTGGTATCTTTCAAGCTTCTTATATGTACATCAATTTTCTCATGTCTTTAGTCAAAAGAAAAATGTCAAAAATACTTATTCAGAAAATAGTAGATTAAACTTAATTTTATATTTGGCTAAATTTCTCACTCAATGACATTTGCATAAAATACCATTTTGTTGACAACAAAGTTTGAACAAAGCAAACAGATAGAAAAGATAAAAATATCAAAAAATAGGGGCGCAAGTCACCATTCTGTTATAATCGAAATCACTTAAAAAAACAAATATGTCATAATAGAAAAACAATGACATATAGACATGATAAACAAACCACATAAGCAAAAGTAAAAGACAAGTTTACAAAAATATGTAACAAAATAACACAAACACGGGATGTATAAGTACCAAGCCAAGAGTTTAGTAGTTGTCTCCTTTATAAGGTCTCTAATTTCCATAAAATTTTAACTTTTCAGGTCAATAAGTAAAAATAATGGGGTAACTTTCACTCATTTATGATAGAAATGTTATCAGAAATGAGTAACTGAAGTATTTAAGCAGAATGAACAATCCATATATAAGTTAACTGTCTCCAAGGAGGTTTCAATAAGTCCTTACGTCAAAATTAAATTTACGCAGCATTCCAGAGAGGGACATAAAAGGCTTCTCTTTTAAAGAATAATTTGTCGTTACAGCATTAAAAATAATGTCATTAACTTATAAACGTATATTTATTTAAGTATTTCCTAGGAAAGTGTTCTATCATAGCAGAATATATAAGAAATAAGGAGAAAAAGCACCCACTTCCAGCCCCCCCCCCCCCCCAAAAAAAAAAACAAAACAAAAAAACAAAATCAATTTCAAGTAAAATTATTCTCATAAAATGTGTTTTCGAGACTCAATCCACTCAGATGTTTCATTTTTTGTTATGCTGATATCTATAATACTAAAATAACGAGGTCCATGGGATAAAAACGACAAATCAAAGAATTCAACTTTATGTATAGCTAATATAGGACAATGGTGTTGATTAAAAGTTACACCACTCCAGACCCTTTTGTTTTCCACATAATTAATATTGTAAGTAATTAACAAGTTCCAATACCAATACCAATAGTATATTCACCTTTTACCTTATCTGTACGTTCTGCATCTGACAGGCACACCATCAAACGGTGTATAGTACAGCCTGTGACATCCTCTTAATTATGTCCACCCTCTTGCATGGTCAACATCCAATGGTGGCCATTTATTGGGGTATTCAATCTTGAGATGTTGGCCATTAATTGGGGTCATAAAACATAGGTTGATGTTTTTAAAGTCATAAGAAACGAGTGACCGGTGAAAAATAATGTTCTTCCAATTCTTGAACTAATGCATACAAACATCCTAAACTTCGTCTTCTGTGCTCGAATTTATCATTTTTTTCGTGTAAATTTCGTATAATTGTCAATTTTTTTTCTCAATCGGTCAGTGTTGTTGTGAAAATATGGCAGGTAATTAAAGTTCGTGTTTTGAAGCCGAAGTTTAACGATTGTCACCTGTTTGTCAACAATTGACGAAAAATAAACAAAAAAGCATGGAAATTGAGCACGTGTTTAACATGTAAATTCAGATAATAGTTTATTTTAAGGACATCCATGCGTATTGTGGTCACCGGATTTTTAAGAGATGGGTCACACTGAGGTCACCTTGCATACGGAAAATATGTCGGGGGAATAGCTTGCTGGAAGGAAGCTATTCAAATAAAGTAAACTTCTTCTAAATATGAATAAATTAAAGAATTGTCTTCAGAAAAAAGTATATGTACATAAGTTTTATAATGAAAACTATCCATTGAGTTATAAAAATCATATGCATTATTTTTTTTTTATTTGAGGTTTCTTATGACTTTAACTTTTATCTAATAATGTTACCTGTTGTAATCAATCAGGGTTGCAGTTTTCAACTTGTATGTTTCTTTAAAATTTACCTGTACAGGTAACTTAGGTTTCTTTCAAAATTTACATTCCACCTTTTTTGGAAAATGTTAATTAATATTATTTTTGATTTTTTTGTCTTTGAATTTAATCAAATTTATTTTTATTTTTTTATTTTTTATGTTTTTATTCATTTTTGTATGATTTTGTTTCTTATTCTTTTAATGTCTTCTTAGTAAGAATCTTGAGAAGCAAAAAAACCAAAAACATCAAAGATAAAGTTATTGACTAAAATTTGAAAGACATCAGTCTTTAATTATTTTTTTTTTAAAGTAAAAAAAAAATAAATTAATTTACATGATGTTCATTGTATTTAATTGTTTATTTGCATTATTTAATGAATTATCATTAATGATAACTAATAATCAAGCAAATGATATGTTTAAAGAAACCATGAAGGAAGTAATTTTTAGCATTTATAAGCAAGCCTGTTTCTTAACAAAATAAAATGATCAGACAATATCAATCCTCTTATAATAAATTTTTATAACATCTATTATTATTCAGGAAAACTACTCATACAATGTATCATTATACGGTTTTAATAAGAAAAAAAACTATTTTTGTCTATCTTTTTTTTGAAAATCTAACATCAGGAGTAAACATTGTGCGTGAACAATTAATGGATATGTTGAAGATATAAAAAAGAAGAAGTGGTATGATTGCCAATGAGACAACTATCCACATAAGACCAAAATGACACAGACATTAACAACTATAGGTCACCATACGGCCTTCAACAAAGAGCAAAACTCATACCGCATAGTCAGCTATAAAAGGCCCCAATAAGACAATATAAAAAAATGCAAACGAGAAACTGAAGAGACTTATTTTCCATAAAAATATTTAAAGAAAAAAAACTGTCTTGCTTTGCCTTTTTGAAACAAATATGAACTCTTCAGTTTGGCTAATATCTGTCAGTTAAAAGCCAAAATTTGACAAAATACACTTATATAGATGGTTACACTTTTATGGTCTATTAATTAAATCATTTTTTCTTTGAACATTTATATTGTTAGAATTAAATTCGAAGTGCTGGACTGGTATAATACATATTCTTGGTATACATTTGCAAATATTTCCCTAAACTAAGGCCTTTTAGATAAAGTTAACAATTTTAGGGACTTGAATAAATTAAGACTTTAAAACCCTTGATGAAAAATCAATTTAAAGAAAAATATAAAAACATTTTTGAAAATATATCTAAGAATAAAAACTTTGGTAAAAACTGTATACTCAAATGTGTCACATAGAGAGTTAGTGGTCTTACTATACAAATCCTTGTTAGAACTGAGGGCAGAAACCTAAAAAAAAAATCCATGTGTTTCTTAAATTATAGAATAGTTAATTCTTTGCATTATAATTGTTTTTTTTGTTTGTTAGTTTTTTTTTGTCACAAACTAAATACCATATATTTATATGGCAATACAAATATTATCAAATTTTGTTGAATTAATGAATATTTTGAATATATATTTTATTCAATAGAGAAATAAAGAATTTTATTTAGAATAAGTTCTAAAGACAATCTTTAACATTTGTAAAACAGTATTGAACATGTTGAATGCAGATAAGTCTATCTACTATGATTTAAGTATAAATCATTTTGATTTAAGAAAATTAATTTGAGAAACAACTTTTCAATAGAAAAAGGCAGGCACTGGGAAAGTTTGCATTATATTAGAAGATAAAATTCATTTAAATTCTTCACTTACCATAAAGTACATGTAAAAAATAACTTAATTTGATTAAAAAGGTATAATGTCAAAACAAATAATCATGAGTCAATTTAAAAAAAAATAAGCTCTTTAATCAACTAGTTATATTATTTCATTTTATTTTTGAATTTTCTGGTCATAATCACAGTAAATTTCACAAACACATACATGTATATTTTACCTGAGACACATGACTTGTAAGTTATATAATTTTAACACTTCAATGCAGTCAAGATTTACCTTTATCCTTGACTAGTTTTTGATTAATACCTTGTGTATTCATTAAGCGACAGGGGGTATAATGATGGACATATAGGGCCACCATGTTGGACATAATTTTTATGGCCACCATAAATAAGATAATGTCACAGGTAGTACTGTATTTAGGATTTGCTATATATACAAGGGTCATAATCACAAGGTTCACAATACTAAATTCTATCACATTGTTTCCTATTGTAGTATTTTAATCAGTATGACTTTAAAAGATGATAATATGAATACTAAAAATCTAGACTTAAAATAAGGCGTATAGGTTCAGTTTACAATTTGTTAGGCGGCATGATGCAAAACAGCAAAACCAAGAATTCGACTTTATTTATAATTAATATTGGACAATGCTGTTGATAAAAAATTACTCCATTCCAGGCTCTTTTGTTTTTCAAATAGTTAATATTACCAATAATTGATAAGTTCCAGGTCGACGGTTTCTAACAGAAAGATTTTGAAAGTAGAGAAAACTGTGCATCTTATAATCAGCATGACTTTATCAGATAACTAAATATCAAGGCTAAAATAAGGCTTACACATAGTTATATACTTTATTTTAGTCAGGGACCAGAGATATCACGGGTGTGTTCTATAGTTAACATATTTAACACAAATGGACACAAAAGATACTACACTATATTTGACCTTCGTTCTAATAAAAATAATCAAATATAAATTTTGATCTCGACTTTCTGCATTTTCGCCGATCTGCATTTCATTTTTTTATTATTATTTCACATGCGTATTTGTCTTGTATTTGTGCCAATCGGCATTTCTTTTTTTATCTTTCACTTGCGTAGATTTTGTCTTTCATTTTCTCCAAATGTGTACATGTTAATTAGATAGGTGAAAGATCTTTTTCAGCACCATTAATGAACATTATGTTTTCTGGTCTGTGCGTCCGTTCCTCCGTCTGTCCCGCTTTAGGTTGAAGTTTTTGGTCAAGGCAGTTTTTTTATGAAATTGAAGTCATATCAACTTAAAACTTAATACACAATGATATGATCCTTCTAATTGTATGTCACAATTTTCAAAATTGAGTATTCAGATAAACAATTATTCCTAGATGTTTTGACATACTGGCGACGTATGCATGGAACTAATGTCTGGATGATTCTCGTAAAATATAAATGTCCGATCTTGCAATGAAGTTAAAATTTATTTATACTGCTTATTTCACAAAATCTTATTATGACAAAGGGTCATTGTCGTTTGTCATTTGTTTCATTTCAAATTGTCTAAAGGAGAAATGACAAACATTTCCCCTGATCTCACTGAAGCTAATTACCTAATTTATGTATATCAACGCTTTGGTTAGCTTGCTTTCTTTGTTTGTATATTTTGTCTAATTATTTTTTGGTAATGTCCAATTGAATTTAAATATCATATATATACAGGTTTACATACTTATATATGAAGATGTCAAACTTAATTACAAAGCTTGAATAAACATTTAAAAAAACAAAGCAAGGAGGCCAACCAAAGTTTTACCCTACATGCATAAGGAAATTAGCTGTAAGGCAAAACATAATAATAAAATTAATACTCAGCGAATGTGAAATAAAATCAAAATTGTCGGTGGTAAAAACTAAATAGTTATAAATTTAACTTAAGACAAAAAGAATTGCTCCAAGAATAATATCCAACATTAAATTTCTCCCTTTCATTTAGCTTCAACTATGACCGGAAAGATTGAAAACAAATTTTGATTTTTAATACCGGCAACAACCTTTGTTTAAATTTCCAAAATGAGCATAGATTTATAATATTTTATCCTGTTGGAGAAATCTTACTTTGTAGTTTTCAACGGAAAATTATTTCTAAAATAATTTTTGAATTAAAAACTTTTTTGTATTTTATATTTACTGTCTCGTTTATTCAAAACACTTGAGATAGTAATAACAGGGATTGTATTTTATGATAGATTTATAACAGTTTAGAATAAAAAACTTTAATTCATATATTATACTATAATTTGAATTTCCTTATATCTTAAACAGTCAGCGGACTAAATACTGAAATAAGTGATTTTTAAATCACTTATTTGAGTAGCAAATTTGAAGTTTTGTCACAAATTGTGATTTTGAAGTTTTACCAAAATTTTAAACTGTGACATAGGTTTAAATAATATCTTTTCATTAATAAACTTGGAAAAAATGAACTTTTTGCTTCTTTTATGTAGCAGGGTTTATGCCTTTGATGCTATCATTTATCTGCACATTCTATTTTAGTTGAAAAAATGCTATAATAATGGCTTTACATAATGAACTAATACTTTTTTAACAGATTTTTCCCAGCAGTGGGAGTATTTTTCCTGTGAAGTTAAGGGACAGTTGAAATTAGTGGGGGTTATTAAAATAATGATACTTAAATAAGTGATTTTTGGGAAGGAAATTGAGGTATGATACTTAAACAAGTGATCTTAATGTCATTATCCTAGATTCAGTACAAGTTCATCACCTGAAATGACCTGGTCATCCTAGACACAACATATGTTGGTTCTGATAATTTTAGAAACATAATTAGTCCCTGGATCATTACTAGTATTTTATATTTAAATTTCTTTTAGTGACTAATTTGTACTACTTAAATAGGTGATTATTAAAGAAAGACAACTCTTACTTCCAATCTATATGGAAATAATGTTACTTTAATCAGTGATTTAGAAAATCACTCATTTAAGTAAGTCCCCTGACTGTTAAATATTCAGAAATAATGAATCACAAACTTGATGCAATAATTAAGTTTGTCTGAGTCAGGAAAAATAATGGTATAAAGACGTTCGTTCATGATTTTGTGTGTCCGTCTGTCAACAGTAGCGAATAAGTTTATTATGGCAGACTTCTAAAATTGACACTAAAAAAAAACACACTTCTCGTTTGATATAGTCAAATACTCTGTAAGTTAGCCAGTGCCATCTTTCATTTTTTGTATTTTCAATAATTATGCTAATAAGGGACACTCACTCTGAGGACAAAAACAGATTTTCATAACAAAAGCGGCGTGAAAGGTTATTTCAAACAATTTTTCATTTCAACAGATGTTGTTTCTGAAGGTAAATATTATGTGGCAACAGCATCATAAGATCTGATACTGATACATGCATGTAATCTCTTGTATTACCGGATGATAAAGTAAGGTGAATATATTTGCTATTCTTGGAAATTTAAATGTGAGTTTCAAAAGTCCAATTTGCGATTTTTTTCAAATAGTAGGCAAGCAAGAAAAGTTTGTACTACAAAAATGTATGACGTCAGATGCAATGTTCTAAAGAAAGACAACTCTTTTCTTCAAAACAAACGAGAAAAAAAAACATGAAAATTACTCATAACTTTTTTGAAAGGTCGGTGACACACACTTTTTTTTGCTTTATTTTGAAAATTACATACACATGGCACTTTCCTTCTTGAAATTTTGTATGGATAAATCACTGGCAGAAATTTTTTAATACTGGAAACGTTTTTCATTTTTCATTTTTATTTTTGGCGGGGATGAAATAAATCATATTTTTATAGATCAAAACAATACAAGTTTTAAATTTTTGAACCTGTTTTGATAGATACAAATCTACTGGTTAACGTGAAACAAGAACTATGCTTGTAGGTTTGATATAAAGGATTTTTTTGAGAGTTTAGATAATATAACAAGCAAATATTATGTTAATATTCAGGAAACACGAAACTGATGTTGCTATAGTGACAAAAATAAGTCGGTGACCCCCTATTTGTTTCATCACATTTTGTTCCTCAAATCATGAAATACCTTCACACAAAATTTTAAGGAAAAATCACTTGCAGAAATGAATAGGTTATTTGGTCTTTAAGTAACAATACCTAATTTGTTTACTATCAACCACCTTGACACTTTTTTACAGAAAATGTAAATATTTTAATTTGTCAGATGCTGTGAAAAAAGTGTCCTTCAATTGGACATTCTTTTATGATAAAGTACTATTAAATTCTGTCCTACAAGGTTGACATTCAATAAGAGGACTTTTTCACAGTGAAAGGTGTCCTTTAAAGGGAGATAATAAAAAAGTCACTGATCTTTAATTCTGCTAAGTTTTTTTTAATCTATTCTGCATCAAGCAAATGAAAGATCTAGTCGATGAATCATGACTTATTGGGAGCCGTCAACAAGCACCAAATCTAAAGAAACTTCTGACACGAGCAAAATTCAGTACACAGAACGAAGGTGGCAGAAATACAAAAATGGGGGGATCCCAGATGTGGAACATGCTAAATGCTAGAAGTAAAACTCTGAAATCAAGCACAGCAATTAAACCGAAAAATATTATTTATTGTGCAACCTGTCCCACTTGTAATCAAAACTACATAAGTCAAACCATTTGATAGAGGAAGAGTTCACAAACAGCTGTCTGGATAAAGGTCCCTTCAATGAGAAACTCTCCATGTTCTGAACACTTTGACCAATGTGGAAAGGGGAAATTTAAACTATATCCCTTTCAGGTCAGGTGAGCTTTTCTTATCACTTGGCGTCCGTCGTCCATTGTCGTGCTGCCCCTGAATTGGAAATTTTAGCGAAATTTTGCCGTTTTTGGTTATTATCTTCAATATTATTATCGAAATAGATAAACTGTAAACAGCAATAATGTTCAGCAAAGTAGGATCTACAAAAAAGTCAACATGATCAAAATGGTCAGTTGAAATTTAATCAAACTTGTCTTCAATTATCATTAGGGTATCTAGTTTAGAAAATGTGTTAAATGATGCCATCCGACGAACCAAGATGGCCAACATGGCAAACAATTGTAACCAGGGTAAAATGCAGTTTTTTGCTAAAATCTCAGAAACCAAAGCATTTTAAGCAAATCTGACGCAGTTAAATTTGTTTCGTTAGGTCTAGGTCTATCTGCCCTGAAATTTCCGTAACAAACATGCAAAATGTTGTTGGGTTGCTGCCTCTGAATTGGTAATTTTAAGGAAATGTTGCAGCTTTTGGTTATTATCTTGAATATTATTATAAATAGAGATAAACTGTTAACAGCAATAATGTAGAGCTAAGTTAGACCTACAAATAAGTCAACATGATGAAAATGGTCAATCGACCCCCTTAAGGAGTTATTGCCCTTTATAGTTAATTTTTAACAATTTTCATAAATTTTGTAAATCTTGTAAAAGTTTACAAAATAGTTTAACTACTGGGTTAAATTCATAGGTTCATTAGATAGAGATAATTAAATTTGTAAGCACTAAGAATGTCCAGTAAAGTAAGATCTACAAACACATCACCAGCATCAAAACACAATTTTGTCGTCATGAATCCATCACTCTGCTGTGTCCTTCGTTTATGATATGCACATAGACCAAGGTGAGCAACACAGGCTCTTTAGAGCCTCTAGTTTCAGATGTGGACCTAAGATAAAATTCCACTTGAAGCCAAGGAACGCTATTTTATTTAACTGTATAAGCCGACTTTTAATAGGAAGTGAAATTCGGTCAATAAGATTCCGTAATATATACAAACTACCACATGACGTTACTATTAGGTAACATCACAAGTTGTTACTAGTAACGACAACAATTCTGTCTGATGAACTGTAAGGGATGCAGTGAAAGCGCTAACAGAAACAGTGTTCGATTTATAATGTGATTTTTTTGTGTTTTTTATTTTTATGTTCTATGAAAATTTCTTCATACATTGTTGGTCATCAAAAATGTGTGTCATTAATATTTACCTGTACATGGGACCTTTTGAATGTTCAAAACTGTTCTATTTGCTTAAAAGTAATCTGAAGCAATTTCTAGACAAGCTTTGATTATCAGGGTAAAAAGCCTTGTGACCTAAATATTGATTAATTAGTTAAGCTAATTCTTTTTTTTTTCATTAATAACAAAATTCTACAGATGATATAAGTATATATAACTGATATTTATTTCAAGCAAACTATAAGAATGTTTATAAAATTTAAAAAAATCACAGAATCTTAATAAAAAAAAAATTGCATTATTTGTTAAACATGTTAAAGGGACAGTATGGACTCAGTTCATCATTATGATTGGAGCACATGTCTTGTGCATGCTGTGTATATTGTATAATAGATTTATTATGAGCGCATTTGTTTCTAACCTAAACGATGTAAACGATTACGCGCGTAGTCGTTTAATCCATTTGTTTCTTACATTTTTCGGTCAACGTTGACATCGTTTACATAAACGATGTACGCGCAAAATAGTCGCGTAGTCGTTGATCGTTTATCGTTGAGACGTGTAAACGATATATTTGTTTCTGCATCTGTCGTTTAAATAATTACGAGCACGTGTTGTTTTCGCAAAGTCCTGGTTATTTATTTCCCGCACTTTTACCTGTTTGTTTACTTTTTAAATTGTTATTTGTATGGAGAGTTGTCTCATTGGCACTCACACCACATCTTCCTATATCTATAGTTTTAAATGTGTTTGATGACCCTGCCAACCTACATGGCAGACATGGCTAAAAATAGAAAATAGGAGGAACATGCAGTGTTTACTTATATCTCTGAAACTAAAGTATTACAGTTGCATTATTTCATGCATCAATTGTAAATGAGAATATCAGGTGAGCGATAAAGGCCCATTGGAGCCTCAACTTTCTATAGCCATTATTGTTATAGCTGGTCAGTGGTCATAAACCTATGAAAATAAGTCAATTATTTAACCTCAGAGCACTACCAACAGATTCTTATCCAGTGTATTTGATCATGTTGATGAATACATTTTATTACAACTCGTTAACAGGGCAAGATCTGGAAATTTATTTTTCTTCTGGTTTTATAATATTAAGAAAAAACAAAGGAAAATGATATTTTGATAAACATATAACATGTTGTTGTCGTGGTTTTGTGCTCTCTTGAACCATCAGATTATCACTGTACTGCAATAAAAAAAAAACATTAAAGAATATCAGGGATTTACGGGAACTTAAAGTAATTGAAAACTTGTTCAAATCCCAAACTGCACTTTAACTTTACTTTGCATCAACCATTAAGTGTTGTGAAATGTTTACACAATGCTTGTTAACATCAAACACTGATCAAGTCACTTTCGTCATTCTCATATTATCATGAATATGTTACTTTTTTAATAGGAAAAAGGATATATATTAGAGATATATTTACAAGCAGGGACATCTGTGTCCCATGGACACATTCTTGTTTTATTTATTACATATTTTAGTGTATTAAAGTAATTATACTGCTTCCACCTTTCAATATTCTAACAAAGCTCTATCTCATTAATGGATAAATAAATGGTACTAGTCAAGACCTCAACAGATAATTTTTTTTCAGGTTCTCTGGTCGTAAGAACCTGTTGGCCACACACATGAAGATTTTCATTGATCCTGCTTTCAGCTAAATATCAGAAAAATTAAGAACAAAGGAAAATATGCTGACATTTTACAGTCACTGGTCAGGACTATTTCAGAAGTGAAATTATAATACAATTTATTATTGTTTTACAAGAGAGACACCAAAAGATGCGGTCAACATTTATAATTTTTATCAAAATACGCCCAGGACAAACCATGGATACACTTAACTTGAAATATGGTGCTTTCATACCAAAATTGCCTGAAAGTAAAAGAAATAAAGAACCTTTCATGTCAGCAATCAGGGGATAAGATGAAAGAATGCAGAATAAGGTACTGTAATATTCAGTCTTAATAAGAGTCCTGCTGCTCTATATATATATGCTTTTTGTTATGCCCCGTCGTAGCAGAGGGGGCATTAAGTTTTATCCTTGTATGTTTATAAATAATATTAGATAAAGGAAGATGTGGTATGACTTCCAATGAGACAACTCTCCATCCAAGTCACAATTTGTAAAAGAAAAACAATTATAGGTCAAAGTGCAGTTTTCCACACAGAGCCTTGGATCACACCAAACAGTAAGCTATTATTAATTTAAGGACCCAAAAAATTACTAATGTGAAACCAGCTATCAAACATGAAAACCAACGGTCTAATCTATATAAAAAAAAGAGAAAAGACAAACACTTATAGTGCATGATTTTCTCACTGTGTTGAAGACCCATTGGTGGACTTCGGTTGTTGTCTGCACTTTGGTCAGGTTGTTGACATATTTCCCCCAATTCCATTCTCAATTTTATGAAGAAGTCATTGAACTTTATTCTTGAAAAAGAGACGGAGGTATCATGTTCACATGGCGCATCTGTTTATTTGTTTTAGTTCACTATAAACTTTAGTTTGCTTAACCAAATGTACTGAAACTTAAACACAATGCTTATTACCACAAAAATCAGATCAAGTACTCATTTGGGTACTGTGTGTCACTTTTACCATTCTTGATTTATGACCCTTTAAAACGTTATATGCAAGCAGGGGCATAATATGTGTCCCATTGACCCATTCATCATTTATTTATTCAGAAAACTCTAAAAGGAATAATTAATCCATAATGTTCATACAGATAAAACATATTGTTTTAAGGATTTTAATATGTTTATTAAGTCACATGCAAACTCAATATTGCTCCCCATTTAAATCTCGATCAGTGTTTGTAAAAAAAAAAGTAACATAAAAGAATGCAGGTTGCCAGGAACAAAATCAACATTCAAATTGGAGAAAGGGAAAAGAACACAACTCTACGCTAAATAATTTTGAAAACTTATTGGCTATACTATCTTTATTTATAAAAATGTCAAAAATATTATGTACATTATGATCATGTTAATTGTGTGAAACGTCACACAATGCAATCAAAATGGTCAGGGGGGAAAAGAAGTTTTATTCTAAATGTCAAATAGTTATGGTCTCAACCTATCAACATATTAAATAAAAATTGTTGATTTCACAGTTAATATTTACTTTTAGCATGTTCAGCAGAATAGAACGTTTTTGTTATATTTTATTAAATGTTAATTTACTTTGCTCTTTTAGGCAGGAGTGTAAGGAAGAGAAAGCTAAGCATCAGTAAAGAAACAGATCAAGTTATAATATGTAATAATTCAATCTGAATATAACAAACATTGCACATGCTATGAAGATTTTTTCACATGTAAACTAGTCAAAACATTTACTAAATTTTATCATCGGTATAAAGACATCATTCGTAAACATAGCTCAACATGCAGACTTCTAATACGTTCAGGTATTTCACATCCAATTTTTTATGGAAATATTCTTTATAAAGCACAAAAGTGTCAGTATTCACCTCAGAAACTTACAAAACCTTTAAATAGACTTATTAAGAAGGAATATAATTACGATACTGTTGTCAAGTCATTAAAGATTGCATATTTTGGCGTTAATATTGAGTCACTGATAAGGTCTTTGCATCGGAACTAAACACATTTATTCTAAAAACAGTTGTTGGCATGACACGGGTTATGTTTTTCTCATATATGTTATTATGGTATGATACTAAACCCCTTACGGGAAGGATTGTGCCTGATGTTCATCTGATGAAATCATAATCTTTCAGTCAGTTTAATTGAAGTCTGGAGCTGGCATGTCAGTTAACTGCTAGTAGTCTGTTGTTATTTATGTATTTTTGTCATTTTGTTTATTTTCTTTTGTTACATCTTCTGACATCAGACTCAGACTTCTCTTGAACTGAATTTTAATGTGCGTATTGTTATGCGTTTACTTTTCTACATTGGTTAGAGGTATAGGGGGAGGGTTGAGATCTCACAAACATGTTTAACCCCGCCGCATTTGTGCGCCTGTCCAAAGTCAGGAGGCTCTGGCCTTAGTTAGTCTTGTATTATTTTAATTTTAGTTTCTTGTGTACAATTTGGAAATTAGTATGGCGTTCATTATCACTGGACTAGTATATATTTGTTTAGGGGTCAGCTGAAGGACGCCTCCGGGTGCGGGAATTTCTCGCTACATTGAAGACCTGTTGGTGACCCTCTGCTGTTGTTTTTTATTTGGTCGGGTTGTTGTCTCTTTGACACATTTCCCATTTCCATTCTCAATTTTATGATTTGTAGTTATACTTTATTGTATGTATTTGTAATATTAAAAGTACATGTATTTTACTTAAGAACAGTATTTTAAATTTTATATTTTGCTGTGGAGAATATCAAAGAAATTTAGAAAAACATAATTAAAGATAGTTTCTTCCATGTTTTCTGTGACAAAAAAAAGGCTACATTATTGAATATTTTTTAGTTTGAGTTTTTTTTTTTTCATTCCTATTTTAAAATTTCATTGACATTTGAAATAATGAGTTGAAACTTGTTTTTATCAATTATTTTGTTTTCAAGATGTACAACAGTAGAGAAGGTTAAGGTTTTGTGTACAATAGTTTACTATGATGTAATGGTCAAATAAACTTGAAACTTGGTACTTTCAAGTGTATATTTAAGTCAGTGTTTTTTACACAATTACAAATAAGTTACTGAACATGGAAATCTGAATGTGGAAGCAGAGTATAATGTGTTATGGACACATATATATATATCTCAATCCCATAGAGCATCGCCCTCCTCACCAGCCTCTCAGTAATGGCATATTGACTTTGAAAATTTCCTTTGTTTACACTGAAATATTTGTGATAAGTCCAGTTTAAGGAGAACCACTAAAAGTAGGTCAGGGATAATTTATATGCAGTTCAATAAGCTTTTGGACAATGTATGTGCTAAGGGATTTTAATAATCCTGAACCCTAAATCATGGTTTTTGTAGTTTTCTGTTTATATGTTAAAGTTTATGCTTAGGCCAGTTTAATATCGACCACTTATAAATAGGATTTAGAGGATGCATAGGCCCCCCTTTTTGTGGGACAAATTTGGTTGATATTATAGTTAGGGAATTACTGAAGCATGACAAAAGGGATGCAGTATAGAGTAACCTTATTATTTCTAAAAAAATACTTTTTTTTTTAAAAGAAATGAAAAATATGGTTATAAACATATTTTTTATGAATTAAAATTTTAACAAATGTTGGAAACAAATTTATGTAAAAACTTTTTTTAATGTATCAAAATTATGTGTTGTAAAATCTGAATGATTTTTTTTTCTGGATTTTCCCCAATATGTTTAAAAAACCAAAATGCATAATTTTTTCTTGTAGATTTTATTTCGGGATTTTTCCCGAAATGGGTAAAAAAAATCTATGTAACAAGTGTGTGTCTGATATTATATTTATATTTTCGGGATTTTTCCCGAAATGTGAAAAGAAATTATTAGTCATGAGGTCTAGCATACACATTTGAATTTTCGGGATAAATCCCGAAATATTTGAAGACATCTGTGTTATACATGTTGTACTTAGTTTATTTTTGTCTGGATATTTCCCGAAATGCGTTTCAGATCTGTTTGCAATTGTTAAAATGCTCTGCCAACATATATGTAATAAATAATAATGTTGAGAATGATTTCGGGACATTTCCCGAATAATTTGTTGTCACATACATCTTTACTACAAATATTTTCAAACTTTCATATATTTTGGGAAATTTCCCGAACAATAAATGTAAATTTTATCAATTCTAAGAATAAAAACATGGAATGTTGTAAAAAAGGTGTGTTTCTTTATGAAATCTTCATTCAATTTATTTTAAACATTGAAAAAGATTATAAAAAGGAATAAAATGGATTTTACTCTTTTAAAATATAGTCTGTTATAGTTGTTACACTGACCCCCCTCCCCGTCATAACTTTATTTGGAAAAAACTTGATTGACCAATATGGATATATGTAAAATCGGAGTCAAATAAACAATAATTACAGCAATTTTTTTTCATCCCAAACCCCAAATAATTCGAATTAAGTTTTTGTTTTATTCCTCAATCCTACATTAATCTTTTAATTTCAGGGCAGAATCAATTTGCGCCAATTGTAGTTTTGAAAAGGTATTAATTGCGCCACTCTATTTTACTTTGGTGTTATTAATTGCGCAAATAAATGAAATGAAATTGCGCCACATTTAACGGTCATCATTGTTGAATAACACAACTAACTTCAGGCATGCGCGCATTTGTAAGGAAAACTGGAGATATAAGGTAGAGATGTACAGCTAGTATCATTTAGTTGTTTAAAAAATAAGAAATGAATAAAATTGGCGCAATTAGATGATCATTTTATTGGCGCAAATTATACCAATAGTTTTGAAAATGAGGTGTCGCAAAAGAAGAATTGGCGCAAATAAGTTGAAGACAAGCTACGACAAATGCGACATTATGTAATTATGCGTAAGTGTATATGTCAGCTGCAATCTTTAGCATATCATGTAATGTCAACACCGCTTAGTATTTCTTTGTACAGAATGGTAGTACTGCACTTCACGAGGCTGTAAGGAACGGGCGAACTGAAATTGTTAGATTGCTAATCGACCGTGGTATTGACATAAATTTACAGAATAATGTAAGTGGATAATTATTCACATTGATTACACTAATCATAAGTCAATGTTTTATGTGACGTTATTAATACTTATTTATCTGCATTTAATATGCATCTGTGAAATTAGTGTCTCTTCAAAAATGCTGGATGTCAAAATGTACAATCACAAGTTGATACAAACGTTGACAATTTGTAAAACCGTATACGTTCAAAAAGGAATAAATTGCGTCTTTTCTCACGAAAAGAAAATCAAACATACTTAACTTTTTAGTTCAAAGGAAAAACCTAAATTTTGTCGCAGATATTTGATGAATAAACTTTTAAAAGGTTTTAAAGACATTTGTCCTAGCAAGTAAGTGAAATCATAAAAATACCGCACTCCAATGAATTAGCAACATACGGATTGCTCATAGATATCTATGATAGCATATTTTATGAAATAACTAAAAAAATATCAGTTAATCTGTGATTTCTTTTTCTTTGCATATACATTTTAGCAATTTAACCCAATTAAATTGCTAGTTATTTTAAGTTATGCAACTCCTGTAACTAATAAGTTTTTCTTAGGTAGGTGGTATTCGGGGGATATAAGACGGCTTGTTTGTGTTGTTCACATTGACAACTGAAATATATTCGTCGTCACATGTGACATAATTTACACACAACGGTACAATAAATCGTTACGGCGTCCAGAACATATATTGTCTAAATTTTTCTTAATCAATTATCGAGATTTGAATATCAATCACAAATTGTCACCTTATTATTATTATCAAGTAAAAAAATTATAACAGTTATCATTTTTATTTGATTATTATATCGGCTGCTGGGTCGATAAGTTACGATAAATGCGACAATATGTTGTCATAAGTGTATATATCAGCTGCAATCGTTAGCGTTCAATTGTATGTTAACACCGTTTAGTATTTCTTTGTTCAGGATGGTAGTAGTGCACTTCATAAAGCTGCATGGAGCGGGAAAACTGAAATCTTTAAATTGCTTATCGACCATGGTATTAATATAAATTTACAGACTAAGGTAAGTGGAAGATTATTCACATTGCTTTCACCAATCATATGTCATTGTTTTATATGACATGACCAATACTAATTTGATTGCACTTCATGTGCATTACGGAAATTATGGTCTCTTCAAAAATGCTGGACGTCAAAATTTACAAGCACTATCTAATACGAGCTTTGACAATCTTGTAAAACCGCATTAGTTCGAATAGGAATTAATTGCGTTATTATCATTAAAAGAAAATTAAACATACTTAACTGCATAGTACAAATGAAGATATTTAACTTCCTTCGAAGATACTTGACGAATAAACTGAAGGTTTAAAAACCTTCTGTACTTGCAAAATGTGAAATCATAAATATATCTAATTCCGAAGAATTAACAACATGGGGATTTCTCCGAGATATCTATGATACAATATTTTATGAAATACCTAAAAAAATATCAGTTAATCTGTTATGTTTTTTTCTATTTTAGCAATTTAGCAAAAACTAATAGGCTAGTTATTTTAAGTTATTGTATGCAACTCCTGTAACTCATAAGTTTTTCTTAGGTAGGTGGTATTCGGGGGATATAAGACGGCTTGTTTGTGTTGTTCACATTGACAACTGAAATATATTCGTCGTCACATGTGACATAATTTACACACAACGGTACAATAAATCGTTACGGCGTCCAGAACATATATTGTCTAAATTTTTCTTAATCAATTATCGAGATTTGAATATCAATCACAAATTGTCACCTTATTATTATTATCAAGTAAAAAAATTATAACAGTTATCATTTTTATTTGATTATTAAATCGGCTGCTGGGTCGATAAGTTACGATAAATGCGACAATATGTTGTCATAAGTGTATATATCAGCTGCAATCGTTAGCGTTCAATTGTATGTTAACACCGTTTAGTATTTCTTTGTACAGGATGGAAATACTGCACTTCATGAAGCTACATGGAGCGGGCAAACTGAAATCGTTAGATTGCTAGTCGATCATGGTATTAATATAGATTTACAGAATAATGTAAGTGGATGATTATTCACATTGCTTTCACCAATCATATCTCATTCTTTGCTATGACATGACCAATACTAATTTGATTGCACTTCATGTGCATTACGGACATTATGGTCTCTTCAGTAATACTGGACGTCAAAATTAACAAGCACTATATAATACAAACTTTTACAATCTTGTAAAACCGCATTCGTTGGAATAGTAATTGATTGCGTTATTATCATAAAAAGAAAATTAAACATACTTAACTTCATAATTCAAATGAAGATATTTAACTTCCTTCGCAGATATTTGACGAATACACTGAAGGTTTAAAAACCTTGTGTACTTGAAAAATGTAAAATCATAAATATACCTAATTCCGAGAAATTATCAACATTGGGATTGCTCCGAGATATCTATGATAGCATATTTTATGAATTAACTAAAAAATATCAGACAATGTGTGGTTTTTTTATTTTTTCCTTAGAAATTGCATATTTTTTGCAATTTAACCCAAAATAAATAGCTAGGTATTTTAAGTTATTGTATGAATCTCCTGTAACAGATAACTTTTTCTTAGGTTTGTAGTTTTCGGGGGAAATTAGACGAATTGTTTGTGTTGTTCATGTTGACAATTGAAATATATTCGTCGTCACTTTTGACATAATTTACACACAACGGTCCAACAAATCGTTACGGCGTCCAGAACATGTACTGCCTTAATTTTTTTTTATCAATTATCTAGATGTGAACGTCTATCAGAAATTGTTACCTTATTATTATTATCAAGTAAAAAAAATGATAACAGTTATTGTCATTTTTATTTCATTATTATATCGGCTGCAAGGTCGACGAGCTACGATAAATGCGACAATATGTTGTCATAAGTGTATATATCAGCGGCAATCGTTAGCGTTCAATTGTATGTTAACACCGTTTAGTATTTCTTTGTACAGGATGGTAGTAGTGCACTTCATAGAGCTGCATTGAAGGGGCAAACTGAAATCGTTAGATTGCTAATCGACTGTGGTATTAATATAAATTTACAGAATGAGGTAAGTGGATGATTATTCACATTGCTTTCACCAATCATATGTCATTGTTTGATATGACATGACCAATACTCATTTGATTGCACTTCATGTGCATTACGGAAAGTATGGTCTCTTCAGTAATGCTGGACGTCAAAATTTACAAGCACTATCTAATACAAACTTTGACCATATTGTAAAACCGCATTAGTTCGAAAAGGAATTAATTGCGTTATTATCATAAAAAGAAAATTAAACATACTTAACTTCATAGTACAAATGAAGATATTTAACTTCCTTCGAAGATACTTGACGAATAAACTGAAGGTTTAAAAACCTTCTGTACTTGCAAAATGTGAAATCAAAAATATATCTAATTCCGAAGAATTAACAACATAGGGATTTCTCCGAGATATCTATGATACAATATTTTATGAAATACCTAAAAAAATATCAGTTAATCTGTGATGTTTTTTTCTATTTTAGCAATTTAACCAAAACTAAAAGACTAGTTATTTTAAGTTATTGTATGCAACTCCTGTAACTCATAAGTTTTTCTTAGGTAGGTAGTGTTCGGGAGATATAGGACGACTTGTTTGTGTTGTTCGTGTTGACAATTGAAAGATATTCGTAGTCATTTGTGACACAATTTACACAGAACGGTCCAACAAATCGTTACGGCGTCCAGAGCATTTTTAAAAGAAATATTTCAACTTTTCGTTTGTTTATGCAAACCTAGAAATTATACCATGTATATATTCCGGCATTATTCGTCACATAAAATATCAACTCATATCCAAATTTTGGTTTTCATGCGGTCTAATTTCAAATTACACCTATATATTCGGAAATCTGAAAAAAAAAGAAAAATTATCTCAGATTTTGAAATATTTATCGAATGTCTAGTCTACTTGTTAATATTTTTCTTCAACACAGGGTACACTATGTTGCTCCACATCCGTCACTTGTCCTGTTACTTATGAATTCAATACATCACATGTCCCTTTTTTTAAGATTTTTGACTTAAATAATTCCAATGTTGAAATTGAGATAGAATCAGTAACTGTCTTTTCTAAAACAAATTAATATCTTGAACAGGATTACGATAAGCTATTTTCGACGTTCATTGTTTCTTTTAAATTAATGCTTTTCTGATGTATTTTATCTGGTTTGATATTGTTCAAATTATATTTATATTTCATACTGGCAAGACTGGCTTATATTTACTAATATGTCTAATTCATATGCTCCTGTTGATTCCTCATTAAATTAATCTCCATATTTGTAATTTAATATTCACCTTTTTATCGCCATTTCGGTGTATAAGAATACCCTTTACTTTGTTCTGTTGGTAAGTTGTAATTATTGTTTCCTATCTTTATTGATATTGTTGATTTACATTTTGGTTTTAAGATACTCTGTTTCTGTTTCTTGCTTTAATTTTTCTTAATCGGTTAACGAGATTTGATGATATATTACAAATTGTCTCCTTCCTAATATCATCAAGTGAAAATTTGATAACAATTATTAATATTTTTATTTGATTAGTATATCTGCTACAGGGTAGAGAAGCAACGACAAATGCGACATTATGTAGCTATGCGTTAGTATATATATCAGATGCAATCTTTAGCATATCATGTTATGTTAACACCTCTTAGTATTTCTTTGTACAGAATGGTAGTACTGCATTTCACGAGGCTGCCATGTACGGGCAAACTGAAATTGTTATATTACTTATCGACTGTGGTATCGATATAAATTTACCGCTAAAGGTAAGTGGATAATTATTCACATTGATTACACCAATCATAAGTCATTGTTTAATATGACATTATCAATAATTATTTCAACTACATTTAATATGCATTTTTAAAATTAGTGTCTCTTCAAAAATGGTTGATGTCAAAATGTATATTCACAATTTGATACATACTTTGACAATTTGTAAAACCGTATACGTTCAAATCGAAAATAATTGCGTCTTTTCTCATGAAAAAAAAATTAAACATACTCAACTTCTTAGTTCAAATGAAGAACTTAAATTTTGTCGCAGATATTTGACGAATAAACTTCAGGTTTAAAATACATGTGTCCTAGCAAATAAGTGAAATCATAAAAATACCGCACTCCAAGGAATAAGCAACATAAGGATTGCTCCTAAATATCTATGATGGCGTATTTTATGAAATAACTTAAAAATATCAGTCAATCTGTGATTTTTATTCTTTGCATACAAATTTGAGCAATTTAACCCAAACGAAAGGGCTAGTTATTTTAGGTTATTGTATGCAACTCCTGTAACTAATAAGTTGTTCTTAGGTAGTTAATATTCGGGAGATATAGGACGGCTTCTTTGTGTTGTGCATGTTGACAATTCAAATATATTCGTCGTCACTTGTGACACAATTTACACACAACGGTCCAACAAATTATTACGGCGTCCAAAACATTTTTAATGGAAATATTTCAACTTTTCATTTGTTTATGCAAAACTAGAAATTGTACCATGTGTATATTCCGGCATTATTCGTGACATAAAATGCGGTCTTATTTCAAATTGTTACGTTTACATAAATGCTGTTCTGATCTTTTTATCATTTTCAAATCCATGACAACATTTAAAAATGTTAATATTGCAAACTGGCACGTAACCGTCACAGTTGCATTGTATTTGAAATTATCCGTATATAAGTTTTGAGAACGTTAAATGGTCCAGATTGTAGAACAGATGTAGTTTTATTAATAAGTTTACTGTTGATCAACAACTTGAATAAAAAATACACCAGTGTTTCCCATCTTTATTTTATATTTGTTTTTATATATCTTGGTTTTATTACACACAGTTTCTGTATGTTGCCTAAATTGTCTCAATCGATTAACAGTATTTGAAAATCGAAAAATAAATTCGCACTTTTATGATGAGCAAGTAAAAAAACGAATGAAATTATTGTCCAATATAGTTATTTGATTATTATGTCGTCATTCGTGTCAACTTTCAACAATGAATGCGATATTACATTGTCTCAAGTTAGTTGATGATATCAGCTGCGTCCTTGATCATTAACTAATATGTTAGCATTGATATACGTCTCTTTATACAAAATAGTAGTACTGCACGCCACGATGTTGCATTGGAAGGACAAACTGAAATTTCAAGGTTGCTAATCGGCGGTGGTATTAATTAGGTCTTTCACCTTTCGGATGAAAGACCTATTGTTTTTGTTCTGATTATTAGGTCTTTCAACCTTTCAGTTGAAAGACCTATAGGTTTTGTTCTGATTATTAGGTCTTTCCACTTTTCCGTGGAAAGACCTATTGGATTTCTTCTGATTATTAGGTCTTTCCACTTTTCCGTGGAAAGACCTATTGGTTTTCTTCTGATTATTAGGTCTTTCAACCTTTCAGTTGAAAGACCTATAGGTTTTGTTCTGATTATTATTATTAGGTCTTTCAACCTTTCAGTTGAAAGACCTATTGTATTTGTTCTGATTATTAAGGTCTTTCCTTTCTTAAATGGAAAGACCTTACTGTATTTCGTTTGTTTATTATTATTATTATTATTCTTTTTCCTCGTCCGTTTTCAAAGTCAAAAATCAAGAAAAGTACGCAACATATCCAAATGATCTTTAGTATCATGTATCAGGGGTATAATATCTATCTTGTATTAGAATAACCAAGGTTTACTGTTTACCTTATAGGAGTTATCTCCCCAATTACAAAAAACACTGTTATCACTACTCCTCATAAACTATAAGACTTAGCGGCAAATGGTTTTTTTTAAAATGTTCCTTGCCAAAAGTTACAACTTCAAATAACTTTAACCGAAGCGATCCAGTGACCTTTTATAGGAGTTATTTCCCCTTGAATATTTAAATTTTCGATATGCATATAAATCTCATGAACCGTAAGTCATAAAGACTGCGGGTCTTCAGATTTGAGTTCATTGGACCAAAAGTAGAAAATATAGGTCAAGGTCAAAGGTCAAGGTCATATTTTAGATTTTCAAAAGTTTTTCATTTCCCTATAACTATTGAACGGTTATAGATACAGAAAAATTAAGCAGTTGAAAATGATTGGTACTTCAAGGGGCAACTTTTTTACATTATGACTATACTGATTTTACCATCATGTAAGGGACATAACTCCCATTGATGGTTTTTAAAAAGCCATTTTTAGGCAAAACTCTTTAACAAAAGGTCCTTGACCCATACGGTCTTTTGCAATGACCTTGTGGAGCAATGACCTTGACGAAGGTCACAAGGTCAAAGGTCAAGGTCATCAAATTATGTGTTTTTTGGCACTATTTAAACAGTTTTATGTGTGTTTGAATTCCAACCAACCAACCAATCAATCAATCAATCAATCAATCAATCAATCAATCAATCAATCAATCAATCAATCAATCAATCAATCAATCAATCAATCAACCAATCAATCAAAGCAAGTTTCCGTTTCATGTGTTTAATACGGGATCCAAGGTCTCTTTTTTTCGCTTGTTTTAATTGACACTTTCCAACGTGTTTAACCAACGTGTTTAACCAACGTGTTTAACCAACATGTTTTATCAACGTGTTCAACCAACCAACCAACCAACCAATCAATCAATGCATGTTTCTGTTTCATGTGGTTCATACGGGATCGCTTGTTTTAATTCAGCCTATCCAACCAACGTGTTTAACCAACGTGTTTAACCAACGTGTTTCACCAACGTGTTAAACCAACATGTTTAACCAACGTGTTTAACTAACCAACCAACGTGTTTAACTAACCAATCAATCAATCAATGCATGTTTCCGTTTCATGTGGTTCATACGGGATCCAAGGTTTTTTTTTCGCTTGTTTTAATTGAGCCTATTCAACCAACGTGTTTAACCAACGTGTTTAACCAACGTGTTTAACTAACCAACCAACGTGTTTAACCAACCAACAAACCAATCAATCAATGCATGTTTCCGTTTCATGTGCTTCATACGGAATCCAAGGTTTTTTTTCCGCTTGTTTTAATTCAGCCTATCCAACCAACGTGTTTAACCAACGTGTTTAACTAACCAACCAACGTGTTTAACCAACCAACAAACCAATCAATCAATGCATGTTTCCGTTTCATGTGTTTCATACGGGATCCAAGGTTTTTTTCCCGCTTGTTTTAGTTCAGCCTATCCAACCAACGTGTTTAACCAACGTGTTAAACCAACGTGTTTAATCAACGTGTTCAACTAACCAACCAACGTGTTTAACCAACCAACAAACCAATCAATCAATGCATGTTTCCGTTTCATGTGTTTCATACGGGATTCAAGGTTTTTTTTCCCGCTTGTTTTAGTTCAGCCTATCCAACCAACGTGTTTAACCAACGTGTTAAACCAACGTGTTTAACTAACCAACCAACGTGTTTAACCAACCAACTAATCAATCAATGCATGTTTCCGTTTCATGTGTTTAATACGGGATCCAAGGTCTCTTTTTTTCTGATTAAATTGACCCTTTCCAACGTGTTTAACCAATCAACGTGTTTAACCAACATGTTTAAGCAACGTGTTTAACCAACCAATGTGTTTAACCAACCAATGTGTTTAACCAACCAATCAATCAATCTATTTCATTAATTAATGCATGTTTCCGTTTCATGTGTTTAATACGGAATCCAAGGTCTCTTTTTTTCGCCTGTTTCAAGAGAACCAATATAAAGTGTTTAACTAATAAACCAATCAACCAACCAAATAATCAATAAATTAATCAATCAATATATATGATATTTTTATTTATGACAGTATAATTAAAAGAAAATGGAAGGAAAGACCTATCAATTATTCAAGAAGAATTGAACTTTAATTATTATTATTATTATTATTATTATTATTTTTTTTTTTCTTCCGCCAACTTTTTTTTCCTTCACTGTTTTTTTGTTTCCCAAGATGTCGCTTAGATATATGGTATATGATATCGAGCAGTTAATACGCTTCTGAAACTGACACCGCGTAACAAAAACCTTTACCTTGTAAGAGTTATCTCCCCGAACACTGTTTTTCTTGTTATCTCTAAGGCTTCGCAACCGTATAAGAAACCGACAAATTTATTTTACCAAATTGCTCGTTACATCCTCAAGATGATTTGATTAATTTTGACCGAAGCTATCCGGAGACTCCATATGAGAGTTATCCCCCTTTTATATATGATATAGGTTATATGCATTTCTAACTGGTAAACCATAAGTGATAGAGACCTAGGGTCTTTTGATTTAAGATCCTTGGTCCAAAAAAATGAAAATTAGGTCAAGGTCAAAGGTCAAGGTCAAATTCTAAATTTTGATTTTGGCTTATTTTCACTTATTTTCATTAACCTTATAAGATATCGACAAATTATTTTTACTAAATTGTTAGTTGCGACATGTCGTAACTTATAAATTTTGATTGCAAGGGTGCGTAGACAATAAATGGGAGTTTTCGCCCCTCTTATATTTACAATTATGCGTAAAGTGATATTACTCATGAACCATACATATTAAGGAACTAGTGTCTTTTGATTCGAGATGTTTAGTCTATGACCTTGAAATTGAGGTCAAGGTCAAAGGTTAATTGGACGTTCTAGATTTTGACCTTTGCTTTAAATTCATATTTATACATCATCAAGCCATAGGAACTGACATTTTCAACTAAATTTTAATATTTTCATATCTAAATAGATCCTTATTGGTTGAAAGACCTTCAATTGTTCTTTGAACAATTGGTTTTTAATTATTATTATTTTTTTTTTTCTTCCGCCAACTTTTTTTTCCTTCACTGTTTTCTTGTTTCGCAAGATGTCGCTTAGATTTTTGGAATATAATATCGAACAGTTTATACGCTTTTGAAACCAACTCTGCTAAACCGAAAACTTTCCCAAATAAGAGTTATCTCCCCGAACACTGTTTTTCTTGTTATCTCTAAGGCTTCGCAACCGTATAAGAAACCGACAAATTTATTTTTCCAAATTGCTCGTTATATCCTCAGGATGTTCATTTTTATTTTGACCGAAGCTATCCGGAGACTCCATATGAGCGTTATCCCCCCTTTTGTATATGATATAAGTGATATGCATTTCTAACTGGTAAACCATAAGTGATAGAGACCTAGGGTCTTTTGATTTAAGATCCTTGGTCCAAAAAAATGAAAATTAGGTCAAGGTCAAAGGTCAAGGTCAAATTCTAAATTTTGATTTTGGCTTATTTTCACTTATTTTCATAAACCTTATAAGACATCGACAAATTATTTTTACTAAATTGTTAGTTGCGACATGTCGTAACTTATAAATTTTGCTTGTAAGGGTGCGTAGACAATAAACGGGAGTTTTCGCCCCTCTTCTATTTAGAATTATGCGTAAAGTGATATTACTCATGAACCATACATATTAAGGAACTAGTGTCTTTTGATTCGAGATGTTTAGTCTATGACCTTGAAATTGAGGTCAAGGTCAAAGGTTAATTGGACGTTCTAGATTTTGACCTTTGCTTTAAATTCATATTTATACATCATAAAGCCATAGGAACTGACATTTTTAACTGAATTTTAATATTTTCATATCAAAATAGATCTTTATTAGTTGAAAGACCTTCAATTGTTCTTTGAACAATTGGTTTTTAATTAGGTCTTTCAACCTTTCAGTTGAAAGACCTATAGGTTTTGTTCTGATTATTATTATTATTATTATTATTATTATTTTTTTTTTTCTTCCGCCAACTTTTTTTACCTTCGCTGTTTTTTTGTTTCGCAAGATGTCGTTTAGATATTTGAAATATGATATCGAACAGTTTATACGCTTTTGAAACCAACTCTGCTTAACCGAATACTTTCCCATATAAGAGTTATCTCCCCGAACACTGTTTTTATTGTTATCTCTAAGGCTTCGCAACCGTATAAGAAACCGACAAATTTATTTTTCCAAATTGCTCGTTATATCCTCAGGATGTTCTGTTTCATTTGGACCGAAGCTATCCGGAGACTCCATATGAGAGTTATCCCCCCTTTTATATATGATATAAGTGATTTGCATTTCTAACTGGTAAACCATAAGTGATAGAGACCTAGGGTCTTTTGATTTAAGATCCTTGGTCCAAAAAAATGAAAATTAGGTCAAGGTCAAAGGTCAAGGTCAAATTTTTAATTTTGATTTTGGCTTATTTTCACTTACTTTCATTAACTTTATAAGATTTCGACAAATTATTTTTACTAAATTGTTAGTTGCGACATGTCGTAACTCATAAATTTTGATTGGAAGGGTGCGTAGACAATAAATGGGAGTTTTTGCCTCTCTTATATTTAGAATTATGCGTAAAGTGATATTACTCATGAACCATACATATTAAGGAACTAGTGTCTTTTGATTCGAGATGTTAAGTCTATGACCTTGAAATTGAGGTCAAGGTCAAAGGTTAATTGGACGTTCTAGATTTTGATCTTTGCTTTAAATTCCTATTTATACATCATAAAGCCATAGGAACTGACATTTTTAACTGAATTTTAATATTTTCATGTCAAAATAGATCTTTATTAGTTGAAAGACCTTCAATTGTTCTTTGAACAATTGGTTTTTAATTATTTTTTTTTTTCTTCCGCCTAATTTTTTTTCCTTCGCTGTTTTTTTGTTTCGCAAGATGTCGCTTAGATAAATGAAATATGATATCGAACAGTTTATGCGCTTTTGAAACTGACCCTGCTAAACCTATAACTTTCTCATATAAGAGTTATCTCCCCGAACACTGTTTTTCTTGTTATCGCTTAATCTTCGCAACCGTATAAGAAACTGACAAATTTATTTTACCAAATTGCTCGTTATATCCTCAGGATGATTTGATTCATTTTGACCGAAGCTATCCGGAGACTCCATATGAGAGTTATTTCCCCTTTTATATTTGATATAAGTGATATGCATTTTTAACTGGAAAACCATAAGTGGTAGAGGCCTAGGGTCTTTTGATATGAGGTCTTTGGTCCAAAAAAATGAAAATAAGGTCAAGGTCAAAGGTCAAGGTCATGATTATATTTTTGATTTTGGCTTGTTATCTCTTATTTTCAGAAATCATACAAGATATCGACACAATATTTTCACACAATTGTTAGTTACGACATGTCGTAACACATAAATTATAGTCGAAAGGGTACGTAAACATTTGACGCGAGTTTTCCCCCTTTTTATATCTAATATCATACGTATGGTAATATAACTCATTAACAATATAAAGTAGAGGACTAGAGTCTTTTGATTTGAGGTCCTTGGTTTATGACCTTGAAATTGAGCTCAAGGTCATATTCTAATTAAACATTCTAGATTTTGACCTTTGCTTTTACCTCATATGTACACATGATAAAGCCATGGGACTTTTTGCATTAAGTTGTAAGCAATGTGACCTTAAAAAACACAACCGGAAGTGACCTTTTGTTAACCGGAAGTAGCTATTTTTTGTACTAAATCAATGTAAAAGTATATGGAACCATATATTTTTGGAATCAGTGTCAAGTAAACTATCAAACAATACCGGAAGTAAACTTTTTAAACCGGAAGTAAAAGATTATCTCCCTTTTCTATATATTTTTTTTATAGAATCCATATATTTTTTGAATAAGCGTTCAATAAGCTGTCATTTGGCGCTAAAATTGACATTTAAAACCAAATTTTAATATTTTTATATAAAAAAGGTCTTAACTGGTGGAAAGACCATCAATGGTTCTCTGAACAATTGGTTTTTAATTATTATTTTTTTTTTTTTTTTTTTTTCTTCCGCCAAATTTTTTTCCTTCGCTGTTTTTTTGTTTCGCAAGATGTCGCTTAGATTTTTGGAATATGATATCGAACAATTTATATGCTTTTGAAACCAACTCTGCTTAACCGAATACTTTCCCAAATAAGAGTTATCTCCCCGAACACTGTTTTCCTTGTTATCTCTAAGGCTTCGCAACCGTATCAGAAACCGACAAATTTATTTTTCCAAATTGCTTGTTATATCCTCAGGATGTGCTGTTTTATTTTGACCGAAGCCGTATATAGATTCCATATGAGAGTAATCCCCCCTTTTATGTTTGATATAAGAATATGCATTTCTAACTGGTAAACCATAAGTGATAGAGACCTAGGGTCTTTTGATTTGAGATCCTTGGTCCAAAAAAATGAAAATAAGGTCAAGGTCAAAGGTCAAGGTCATATTATAAATTTTTGGCTTATTTTTACTTATTTTCAAAATATTTTGGCTTATTTTTACTTATTTTCAAAAGCCGTATAACTTATCGCCAAATTATTTTTAATAAATTGTTAGTTGCGACATGTAGTAACTTATAAATTTTGGTTGAAAGGGTGCGTTGACAATAAATGGGAGTTTTCGCCTCTCTTATGTTTAGAATTATGCGTAAAGTGACATTACTCATGAACCATACATATTAAGGAACTAGTGTCTTTAGGTTTGAGATCCTTAGTCTATGACCTTGAAATTGAGGTCAAGGTCATAGGTTAATTGAACGTTCTAGATTTTGACCTTTGCTCCAAATTCATATTTAGACATCATAAAGTCATAGAAACTGACATATCATCTGAATTTTTAATATTTTCCCATCAAAATATGTTGTAAGTGGTGGAAAGACCATCAATGGTTCTCTGAACAATTGGTTTTTAATTATTATTATTATTATTATTATTATTTTTTTTTTTCTTCCGCCAACTTTTTTTACCTTCGCTGTTTTTTTGTTTCGCAAGATGTCGTTTAGATATTTGAAATATGATATCGAACAGTTTATACGCTTTTGAAACCAACTCTGCTTAACCGAATACTTTCCCATATAAGAGTTATCTCCCCGAACACTGTTTTTATTGTTATCTCTAAGGCTT